>NC_057796.1:144706606-145006606 GCF_018294505.1 Triticum aestivum | reverse complement strand
CCGCTTCAATGCCGGGGCAGTGAGAGGTTGCGTCCGCTCTGGCTGGGCATGAATGCGACACTGACCGTTTTGGGCGGGAAGCACGCGCGAGTGATGAAGAGGGTTCGGGTTGGTCAGGACCGGCCGTGGCAGCGGTCCAGACGTGCGCAAACAAGAGATGTTGTACGTTAATATTGATGCGTATATAATTAACAACGTAAATAATGTGCGAGTTGGACAAATATGATTGGAGATGGAGATGGAAATGGAATTTTACGTAAACACGGACATGTCTATGTCTATGTGTGTGTACGCGACGACTCTCGCGACCTGGAAGCGGGGGCGTGTTTTTGATCGAGTTTTCTTTCTTGGTACGTTAGAAAATCAGTTTGTCTAATTCACATCTAGATGTTATTTAAGGATATCACATCTAAGCTCCCACAAGTATATAATGTAGCAACAAGAAACAAAAAAAACTAGGAAAAAAATAGACCACAAACAGAGTGGACATCAACTTAGATGTGACATAACTATGTCACATCTAGATGTGTCCTAGACAGACCCTTAAAAAATTGTCCGCCAGTTTTCGTTTCTTTTTTCCGGGAACATGCGTATTCTTTTTAAAACCACTGCTATGGAGAGATTTTTTTACTCCATTATAGCCTCTTGTTTGATAGAGTTTCTTGCATCTCGCTCTCTCACCCTCTCCATATATGTTACACGCTGGAGGCTCAGCGTTCATTTGCTAGGGTTTGCTATATTCACAGTCTCTCACCCTCTCTTCACCAGATCTAAACAAGACTGCGTTGGCCTCTTGTCTCTCTCTCCCCCCTCACAGCTGGTGAAGGAGGCGTCCGTATCCCGTCGCACCGGGAAGGGGAGGAGGTGCAGCGTTCACTCTATCGCCTTCGGCGAGGGAGGCAATCCACTGCCGGCTGCGCTGTTCTCTTTCACCCAGCGCCTGTGCGGGAGGGCCACCGACCCCTTCTTCCTCGCTGCCGTACATAGTGTGGGCAGATCCGGCCTCCCGCCGCACGCCTTGCCACATCCCGACGACCCTAAGGTATAAGTTTCTTTGAAACCGTTGTTGCACTAGCTGCATGTGGATCTTTTTCGATCTGTAGTCGAATCTAGGTCTTGGTTCAAAGAGGAAAGAAGGGTGCGGTGGGCTGGAGCAAGAATCTAGGACGTGGTTCAATGAGGAAAGGAGGGGCGGAAAGTAGTATAGACTGGCTATCTAGCCGCTTTGTAGGTCGAAAAGGGAAAAAGGGGGTAACCCAGTACACACATCTGTAAGGAACCGATCTCTTTGTTGAAAAGGGAAAGAAACTGGGGGGTCGAGTAGTTTGTGCAGGACTAGATTTGCTGCCCTCACATAGGAAGAAGGTTCAAAGAGAACAAATATGGGACCAGCGCATATATGCTGCTTGGCTACATACTCTGCATCACTCATTTATACGTGTGGACGCACATGGTGCTGGCATGTCCCATACAGCTATTTTGCTGTTGTTAATCTAAGAATGCCGCCGAAAAATTGAAGCAATGCCACTGTTAAAAGTAAATTACATTTTTAACGAATGTTGTTTCAAGAGAATGTCTCTGTTAATATGAATTAATGCAACCGTTTTAGAAATGCTATTGTCCTACTTTGTTTTCCATCCAAGATAAGTTAGATGCTTCTTTCTGTCACCGTTTATTTCATCCTCCTTTATCGGCAAGTAATTGTTTCCTTTTTTGCCTCTGTTAAAACAGGGCTATCGATTCAACTTGTTGCTATTGCGACATTTTGCTTCGCTACTAGAAACACTTATGTTTTAAGAGTGTTTTGTGCAGTTCAACTTGAATGTCACACCGGTGACTTTGCTTAATTTTGGTGGAACTACACAAAAGGAGATCGAGATTTGTTTCCAGTCTTCGTGGCGAGTTGTTTCAAATCTTGGTCTCAACCACATGATGTGCAGTGTGCTTTGAGATGTTGTGCTACTTGTTTTGGCACTGTTTTAAATAAATGTTGAATTGAAGCTATTGTATTGCTGTCTTTTCCCATTAAGTGGTGAACAAAAATGGGACCAACCCAGACATGATGCTTGTTGCTTTGTTACAACAAATTCAGCATCACCCCCTTTATAAGCCAGTAATTGATGCCACTCTCAGAATTAACTACTGAATCTTATTTCAAAACTGCAACACTTGTTAGGGATTGGCGGGATTACCATTTTTGTGGCCGCATGTTTCATCCTCCTTTATTAGCCAGTAATTGATTCCTTTTTTGCCTCTGTTTAAACAGGGATATCTATTCAACTTGTTGCTATTGCGACATTTTGCTTCGCTATGCGAAACACTTTGCTTGATTTCAGTGCAACTGCACAAAACGAGATTGGATTTCCTATTCGTGTTGGCAGATTCGTATTTTATCTTGTCCGTCTCATGAAAGGTCTGTACAGGCCTTCATCCACATGATTGTGCAGTGTGCTTTGAGATGTTGTGCTACTTGTATTGGTACTGTTTTAAATAAATGTTGAATTGAAGCTATTGTATTGCTGTCTTTTCCCATTAAGTAGTGAACAAAAATGGGACCAACCCAGACATGATGCTTGTTGCTTTGTTACAACAAACTCTGCATCACCCCCTTTATAAGTAGATGGAAGCACATACTGTTGTTGCGCCCACTCTCCCCTGGAACTGTTTATGCTTTTCGTTAATCTAATGCCGCTAGTAAAATTAAGCAATGCCACTCTCAGAATTAATTAACTACTGAATCTTAGTTCAAAACTGCAACACTTGTTAGGAATGGTACTATCCTGCTTTGTAGTTTTTTCTACATGTTTAACCAAGGTATTGTTAAGATGATGTCTCTGTTAAAATGAATCAGTTGCATTGTTTTAGGAATGGTACTTTTCTGCTTTGTCGTCCTTATACATGTTGAAACAAGGCATTGTTAAGATAATGTCTCAGTCAATATGAATGTTCACACTGATGGAGAATTGCTACTCTCCTGCTTTGTTTCCCATTAAGATAAAGTAGATCAGTAGATGCTTTTCTTCTGAGAGTACAAGTCATCAACCGCTATTTCTCAGTAATTGTTTCCCTTATACCTATTGTTGCTTACAGGGATATCAAAATTAAAGCTCGGTTTTATTCCGACTTCGATTTTAGTTGAACTGCACAAAAGGAGCCAATGTGTCCAAGGCAAACTACTGCATTACTGGGTCCAGTTGGTCGTTCCACTTTGCAGAAAGAAGCAGTCACTGTTTGCACTACATTACAGAAGGAATGACCGAGAAGCTTTACAGAGTATTATTAGACACCAGTGACATGACTAGTCTGCAGAGACCATTGGCAATTTAACAACACGTGGAGTGCCCTGGGCAAAAAGTGCCCAAACAAGTACAAGAAGCTACGACAGGACTCCACGATCATAGGCATTACATATTTTGAATGGGAAAAGCTTGTGAAAGTTTAATCATCGATGTTAGCAAGAAGACGTTAGTTTAATATATTGTAATTGGAAAACCTTATCAAAATTTGCTCATTGATGTTAGCCAGAAGACATGCATTTGATATTTTTGAGTGGGACGCCCTTGCTGTGAGCACCGTCGAGTGTTTTTTCCTATTCCCGTGTTCAGTTTAGAAGTAAATAGTTACTCTGCTGAGATATACCTGTGTTAAGAGTTTGTTCTGAATATTGTCTATGTAATGCCAGGCCTTGTGTTTGATTGCAAAGTTGAGCTTGGAATGTTGTGGCATGCGGCATCACGAGCTGTTCACCGTGCCTCCTGAGAATAATGCTTCGTATTGTTTTGCATGTCGATCTAATGCCAGTGATTTGCTTGTTAAGAAGATCATCCTCTTCTGTTGTTTCCGTGCTTAAGAAGTTCATCATCTGATGTTTCATTCATAGCCTATATGACAAGTCGGGTAGGTTAGACGTGAAACCATATGATCTTCCGACCAACTCATGATATTAGGCCGTGATTGGATCGTTGTTTTCTAACCAAGACCGCTTGTAAAACTGACGCTTGTAAATTAAAGCAGATGGTCTCGGGCGAAGGCGCTTGGTTGGTCGATTTCGACTAGTAAAATATCGGAAGTACTTCACACACGATAAAAACGCTGAACGACACTCGGACGATTGCTAATCCAGCCGTTAGCTGCTGTTTCAGCCTTGCCCATGGATGGCATGATACGCACATCGTGCATGTATCGTCTGGTAATGTCGTCCATATAGCAGTGCTCGTAAAATATACACTGGTCTCTCAAATTACACGCGTAACCCGCCGATTTTACTTACAGACCTCGGGCCCTCGGTTTCATTACGCCTATATTTTATGCGTTGTTTCCGATGACGAGTAAATTACACTTGTATGTTAATACAGGTTTGAAATAAACCAGAGCTCCCAAGCGCGGCCTTACCGTTTCATGCCGTCTCAGTTTCTCGAAGGTGCTCATAGGTGTCCGATGATCCTGGCTTCCTGAATGAGCAGCGGGCGCTATATCAGACCATCCGTAGGGCCCGCGAGTCCCTCTCCATTGTCCTTCGAGTTGTTGCACTCGCCGTGGCGCCGAGCATTGTTAACATCGTCAACGAACATGAGGATTCAGGAGATGACTTTATTTTGACTGGATGACACTAGGGACCCACTAGGGCCATAGCCGTACGTACGCAAGTGCCTCCTTATTATGTACAACTATATTTTTTTGCTTTCTCCTGGTTTCCTGACATCACGATCCCACACCATTGTCAACCTATGTAGTCAATATAAATGAGAGAATTGCACAAGGTGCGGCCGACAGCTGGGACCAAGCAGCTCGAGCAGTATTTGTGTTTTTGAGGCGTGAGCACTGCAGAGTTTTTCTTGGCGATGATTTCGTTGTTGTTCAGAGGAGAGCAGGGTATTAACTGGGCGGGCTGTGGCCCGTCTAGCCCAGGCCACATATCCAGCCCAGATACTAATTTTTTCAAGATGAAAATGGCTATCCCAGCTATACGTCTTTTTGAGGAATACCCAGGCAAGGTCAACTTGTTATTCTCCGCCCCGCTGGGCTGCAAATCTTTCCTAGGAGGGATGCATTAGGCTTAACAGGAAAATGGGCTTTAAAAAATAATAAATGGGATGTAATTATAAAAACTGGGCAGTAACTATAAAAAATGCACCAAACACGAAATTAGTTTATAAAATATTATTTATGGATTTTGAAAATCTTAAATTTTCATTGTTGCGCGCGCAATGTTTCGTTGGATTTTTACGTAATACAAATTTATATTTAATCTGATTATAAATTTCGGGATAAAAATATTTCGGATCCCATCAAAATGTGGGAAATTTTATTGAATTCTGTCTTCAACGGTTGGTTGAAATTATTAATCGTTGTCCTAGCTAGAAAATGGGCTGTGCTTTTAACAAACTGTAAATGGGCTGTTGTAAATTCCATTAGAATTCAAAAATGGGCTGTACATTCTTCAAAACACAAATGGGCTATAAGTTCTCTGCCACACACTTGTGGGCCTACTAAGTGATGCGTCCCCTAAAAAAAATAAGTTGACGCGTCTGCAAGGCTTTGTCAACTTATTATAGTCAACACACGGTTCTAGCAGCAGTGGCCGTTGGATGTCTATCCAACGGATGTCGTGCTTCTTCTTCAATCTCGGATATTCTTAGCTTCGGCCGCCCAAAAAATGATTCCTCCCCCTGACATCTGGGGCGCACCGTTTCGGAGGCTGGCCTGTGGGCCTACTAAGTTGGAGCGTACCAAGGGCTTTGTCAACTTAGTCAATATAAACGATTCTAGCTTCTGTGACCGTACGATGTCCATCCAACGGCCGTAGTGCTTCTTCAACCTCCGGTCTTCTTGGTCCAGCCGGCCAAAGCAGCGCCGGTCGTGCCGCCTGCTCCTGCCTCCCGTGGCCGGCTGTGCTGCCGTGGAGGCCTCACCGCCCCCATACTACTCCCACCGCTGGCCAGGCCATCCCTCCACTCACCCACACCCCCTGTTGTTCTGCGGCGACGACAGCCTCACACCGCAGCCGAACCAGTGAACCCTCGTACTCCTCTCCGCGCGGGCTTCCACTCCTGCATCTTCCCCGGCTCCGCCTCGTCCCCTTCCTAGGCCTCGCCGTCGTCCACCGCCCTGGTGGTTTGGGTGCGGCGTGGTCAACATGGTCAACGACTGACTTCCATCGGAAGAGTACTGTACGTGGAGAGGCTGACAGCTGGGTCCATGGCGGCCGCAAGGAAGTGCCTCCTTATTACGCGCAAAATAATTATTCCTCCACCTGACAGCGGGGACCCACCGGACGGGCCACCTTATTTCGCGAAAAAAACATTTCCCCCCTTACTGCTAGGACCCACCGGACGGGCCACCGTATTTCGCAAAAAAAAGTTCCCCCCGCTGTCAGCTCGGACCCACCGAAAGTGCCTCCTTATTACGCACAAAAAAATGAATACTCCCCTGCTAGCTGGGACCCACCTTGGTGGGAGGCTGACTTGTGGGCCTACTAAGTTGACGGGGACGGAGGGCTTTGTCAACTTAGTCAATATGAACGATTCTAGCTCCAGTGAACGTACGATGTCCATCCAACGGCCGTAGTGCTTCTTCAACCTCTGGTCTTCTTGCTCCAGCCGCCCAAAGCAGCGCCGGTCGTGCCGCCTGCTCCTGCCTCCCGTGGCCGGCTGTGCTGCCGCGGAGGCCTCACCGCCCCCTACTATTCCCACCGCTGGCCAGGCGCTGCGGCGACGGCAGCCTCACACCACAGCCGAACGAGTGAACCCTCATACTCCTCTCCGCGTGGGCATCCACTGCCGCGTCTTCACCGGCTCCGCGTCGTCCCCTTCCTAGGCCTCGCCGTCGTCCACCGCCCTGGTGCTCTCGGTGCGGCGTGGTCAACATGGTCATGGAACGACTTCCATCGAACATGGACTGTACGTGGAGAGGCTGACAGCTGGGTCCACGGCGGCAGCAAGGAAGTGCCTCCTTATTATGCGGAAAATAATGATTCCTCCACCTGACAGCAAGGACCCACCGGACGGGCCACCGTATTTCACGAAAAAATCGTTTCCCCCCTGACTGCTGGGACCCACCAGCTACACCTTCGCACGCAAGGAAGTGCGTCTGGGCAAAAAAAATTCGCCCCCCTGACTGCTGGGACCCACCAGCTACATGTTCGCACGCAAGGAAGTGCGTCCGGACAAAAAAAAACAAAACGATTCGCCCCCTGACTGCTGGGACCCACCAGCTACATCTTTGCAGGCAAGGAAGTGCCTGACAGTCGGGACCCACCTGGTCGAAGCGTACGTAGCGTTGTCATTCTGGTCGCGAACGTGTACGTACATATATACTGGTCGATGTAGAGGCGCGCACGTGTCGTAGTAGAGGCGCGTACGTGTCGTAGTAGAGGCGCGCACGTAGCATGTACACGTACGTACATCGGCCAGGGTGCAAGAAAGAAAATACGGCGACGTACGTACATACGGGCAGGGTCTCGAATGCCTACTCGCGCATACGTACGGCGAGGGCTCGTGTACATCGGAACGGAGAAACAGCGTCGTCGTCGTGTTCATGGGGAGGCAACGGAATGCGTCGTGTTCATGGGGAGGCAATGGAATGCGTCATGTTCATGGGGAGGGGTGTGGCGTACCGCAAAACGGAGGAAACGGACCTCCTACGGTCGAAACGGGGGTCCTCTTGATCGGGAGGAGTGTGGCGTACCGCAAAACGGAGGAAACGGACCTCCTACGGTCGAAACGGGGGTCCTGTTGATCAGGAGGGGTGTGGCATACCGCAAAACGGACGAAACGGTCCTCCTACGGTCGAAACGGGGGTCCTGTTGATCGGGAGGGGTGTGGCGTACCGCAAAACGGACGAAACGGACCTCCTACGGTCGAAACGGGGGTCCTGTTGATCGGGAGGGGTGTGGCATACCGCAAAACGGACGAAACGGACCTCCTACGGTCGAAACGGGGGTCCTGTTCATCGGGAAGGGTGTGGCGTACCGCAAAACGGGACTCCACGGGATACTGTTCATCTCCACCGTCGACCTCCTCCAGCCTCCACGGGCTCCTGTTCATCCAACCTCCACCGCGCGCTACTCCACCGGCTACTGTTCAACCACCCCTCCACGGGCACCCCTCCACCGTCTACTGTTCATCCAGCCCTCCACACCACGGGGTCCTATTCAACCACCCCTCCACGGGTACCCCTCCACCGTCTACTGTTCATCCAGCCCTCCACACCACGGGGTCCTGTTCATCCAGAGGCAACGCCACCGCTCACTGTTCATCCACCCCCCCCCCCGCAACGCTCACAGTTCATCCAATTGATCGGCTTCAGTTAGCAGCAGCAGCGAAGGAATCGCTCGATCTGGTTCAGTTAACAGCCATCAATCGATCGCTCGGGTTCAGTAACGCGTAGCCTGCAGTACAATCGCTCGGGTTCAGTTAGAGCCCAACGCCTCGCTCGGGTTCAGTTAGAGCCAACGCCTCGCACACACGCGCGTACGTGTACGAGAGAAACGCGCATCGCTCGGCCCCCGACCTCCCACCGTAACCGGGAACTCCCTGAAATTTTCCTCCCCCTCGCTTCTACCACGGTTTTTCCATCATGGACGGCCCAAAGAATGTCATGAGGCTGCGTCTCCGGCCCGCCCAGGATGAAAAGCCCATTTTATGTCATGATTTTTTGTCATAGAAGTAGGAGCCCACCACATCTATGATGATACCGGGTTTTGTCACAATTACCGTCATAGAAGTGTCACAATTACCGGTCTACGAGGTTACGTGGACACACTCTCCCGTCTCGTTGCTATGCTTCTCCGAGATAGATCTTGTGTGATCGTAGGAATTTTTTGAATTACTACGTTCCGCAACATGAGGATCATCTTGCTCATCTTGAGCACCGTCTTGAGTTTGCTATTGATCTTCAGAATGCTCTTGATCTTGAGCACCGTCTTGAGCTTGCGCTTGATCTTGAGCGAGCTCGGAGGCATGAACTTGATCTTGGGCATCATTTGGTGCATCACCATCTCCATGGGGTTGATCTTGCCCTTGATCTTGTTCATTGAGATGAGGGCCTTCTGTCACGCCCAATATGCGATCCTATCCGAGAGGAACTCGAAGGTCCCACCAAGGATAGAGCCGCATATTGAAACGCTTTTGCAAGGTGGATATCATTACATCATACTAATACATAATAGATGGGGATACATACAAAGGCATACAAATGCCACAAGAATACATCAAACATCATACATAAGAACAACATCCGACTACAGATGAAACACAAACAGAAATTCAAACGACATCCACCCTGCTAGCCCAGGCTGCCTATGACGCCCGGATAATTAGGCTACAGTAATCCCACGTTAACGATGCCACGTCACCACGGTTATTGTTGTTAATCTCGCGTTAGTTCAAAACTGATTCGAAATTCAAATTCAAAAATAGGCAAAACAACAAAAGTTTTCAAATATTAAAACTAAATTGTTCGGGTTGTGTCAAATAATGCATAGGTAATTATGATGGAGAAACCACATTTTTATAAAAGGTTTAAATGCACTTAAGTAACTAAAATAGTAGGTAAAACAATTAAATAAATGTGTTTTGGATTTTATAAAATACTATACTTTTTTGTTCAGGGATAAAACCTTTTGTGGTAGTAGTTATAATTGTAACTCTATTTTAGGTAGGGTTTCACTTTTTGTTAAACTATAAAATATAAAACAGTAAAAGAAAGATAAATAAAAAAATGAAGAAACAAAATAAATAAAAAGAGAAAAGAAAAGTAAAACAAAAATAAAGAAAAGGAAACCCCCCTGCGCCACTGGGCCTTGGCCCACCAAGCCAACCCCAGGCCGGCCCGCCCCCACCACTTAACCCCCCACGCCCCGAAACCCTAACCCATCACCGCCCCCACTCGCCCCCTCCCACGACACCCCCTCACTCCTCCCACTCCCCACTGATCTGGATCGGGGATCCACCCCGACGACCGCGCCCCGCGCTCCCCCCACGATGCCGGCGCCCGTTCCCGGCGCTGCCCCGCCGCCGCTGCGGCTCACGGCCTCGACACGCCGGGCTTCATCGCCGTCGTCTCCCCGCCTCGCCCACGACACCCGCAGCGCCCCGAGGCCGACGTCGCCGCGCGGAGCCCCCCCCCCCCCCCCGTCGCTAGACTACCTCCCCACCGTCCTCTAGGTTGTCGCCTCCTCCCCTGCGCCGGCCGTCCCCGTCCTCCTCCACAACTACTCCCTCGAGCCTCGCCGCCACCCCTCCTCTTCAACGCCGGTGAGGGCCTTGCCCTCCCCCTTCCCTTCCTCTGCTCCGTGCCGGCCGCGCCGCTCGCTCCCTGCGTCGGCGTTGCACGTCAACGCCCGCGCCTGCGAGTTCGCTTGCGCTCATTGCGCTCACCGTGGCCCTGCACCGTGGTCGCCGTGCCCGACTGCGCCGTCCGCGCGCCCCTCGCGCGTCCGGGCCGCGCCCGGCCACCGAGCGCATGCGCACGCGCACCAACCCCCCCGTCGCCCCATTGCTCCCGCACGCACCCCGTCCGGCCGGTCCGTCGCCGCACCACCGCGGGCGACCGCACCTGCCCGCGCCCTCCGTCGCCTCCATGGGTGCGCGGCGCCCGCACCTGATAACGCCTGTCGCCCGAACCCACTATGGCCCTTAGGGCCTATGACAGCTGGGCCCCGCCCCCTATGACAATGACATGTGGGGCCCATGCCCAGAACGTTTTAAATAAAAAAGGAATTAATAATAATAAATAAATAAAATATCAATCAATTAATTAATTAACTTAATTAATTCTGTTTAGATTAACTAATTAAGATTAATTAACATAATAACTAGTTAACCTAATTAACTACTGCTAATTAGCTAAGCAGTCCCTAACAAGTGGGACCCACCTGTCAGGTTGACCAGGTCAATGGTCAACGTTGACTGCTGACATCATGCTGACATCATAATTACATTTTTGTAATTAAATTAATTCTGTTAATTCTAAAAAAAGATAAAATCCTTTTTAAATTAATATAAAATGAACCGTAGCTCGGATGGAAAAACTTTGTACATGAAAGTTGCTCAGAACGACGAGACGAATCCGGATACGCAGCCCGTTCGTCTGCCACACATCCCTAGCATAGCAAACATGCAACTTTCCCCCTCCGGTTCATCTGTCCGAAAACGCGAAACACCGGGAATACTTTCCCGGATGTTTCCCCCCTTCGCCGGTACCACCTCCTACCGCGTTAGGGCACACCTAGCCCCGCGCATTGATATGTCTTCCATCGTCATGCTTATGTTTGCATTATATTTATTGTTTCTTCCCCCTCTTCTCTTGTTAGACACCGAGACCGACGCTGTTGCTACCCAGTACGACTACGGTGTTGACGACCCCTCCTTCTTGCCAAAGCAACCAGGCAAGCCCCCCCCCCCCTTGATCACCAGATATCGCCTACTCTTCTCTATACTGCTTGCATTAGAAGAGTGTAGCATGTTACTACTTCGGTTAATCCTATTTTGCTGCATAGCCTGTCAATGTTGCTACAGTTGTTACCCTTAGCTGCTATCCTACTGCTTAGTATAGGATGCTAGTGTTCCCTCAGTGGCCCTACACTCTTGTCCGTCTGCCATGCTATACTACTGGGTCGTGATCACTTCGGGAGGTGATCACGGGTATATACTATATACTTTATATACATGACACATGTGGTGACTAAAGTCGGGTCGGCTCGTTGAGTACCCGCAAGTGATTCTGATGAGGGGGCTGAAAGGACAGGTGGCTCCATCCCGGTAGAGGTGGGCCTGGGTTCCTGACGGCCCCCGACTGTTACTTTATGGCGGAGCGACAGGGCAGGTTGAGACCACCTAGGAGAGAGGTGGGCCTGGCCTTGGTCGGCGTTCGCGGATACTTAACACGCTTAACGAGATCTTGGTATTTGATCTGAGTCTGGCCATTTGGTCTATACGCACTAACCAACTACGCGGGAACAGTTATGGGCACTCGACGTCGTGGTATCAGCCGAAGCTCTTCTTGACGTCAGCGACGGAGCGGCGCGCGCAGGATTGGACTGGAACGCCTGCTAGGCTAGGTCTGCTTCCGGCCGCGTACGCAACATGCAGGTGTGCAATGGGCGATTGGCCCAGACCCCTGCGCGCATAGGATTTAGACCGGCGTGCTGACCTCTCTGTCGTGCCTAGGTGGGGCTGCGACGTGTTGATCTTCCGCGGCCGGGCATGACCCAGAAAAGTGTGTCCGGCCAAATGGGATCGAGCGTGTTGGGTTATGTGGTGCACCCCTGCAGGGAAGTTTATCTATTCGAATAGCCGTGTCCCTCGGTAAAAGGACGACCCAGAGTTGTACCTTGACCTTATGACAACTAGAACTGGATACTTAATAAAACACACCGTTCCAAGTGCCAGATATAACCCGGTGATCACTCTCTAACAGGGCGATGAGGAGGGGATCGCCGGGTAGGATTATGCTATGCGATGCTACTTGGAGGACTTCAATCTACTCTCTTGTACATGCTGCAAGATGAAGGCTGCCAGAAGCGTAGTCTTCGACAGGATTAGCTATCCCCCTCTTATTCTGGCATTCTGCAGTTCAGTCCACTGATATGGCCCTTTACACATATAACCATGCATATGTAGTGTAGCTCCTTGCTTGCGAGTACTTTGGATGAGTACTCACGGTTGCTTTCCTTCCTCTTTTTCCCCCTTTCCTTTCTACCTGGTTGTCACAACCAGATGCTGGAGCCAAGGAGCCAGACGCCACCATCGACGACGACTCCTACTACACCGGAGGTGCCTACTACTACGTGCAGCCCGCTGACGACGACCAGGAGTAGTTAGGAGGATCCCAGGCAGGAGGCCTGCGCCTCTTTCGATCTGTATCCCAGTTTGTGCTAGCCTTCTTAAGGCAAACTTGTTTAACTTATGTCTGTACTCAGATATTGTTGTTTCCGCTGACTCGTCTATGATCGAGCACTTGTATTCGAGCCCTCTAGGCCCCTGGCTTGTATTATGATGCCTGTATGACTTATTTATGTTTTAGAGTTGTGTTGTGATACCTTCCCGTGAGTCCCTGATCTTGACCGTACACGCTTGCGTGCATGATTAGTGTACGATTAAATCGGGGGCGTCACACTGCCGACCAGGAACCTATCCCAAGATCGACGAGGAAGAAGAAGAACTCCAAAACAAGTAAACGTTGCTCTCACGTCATGATCATCGCATTACCTGTACCTACAACTGTTGTTGTAGTAATCTGTGAGCCACAAGCACTCAGCAATCCCATTACCATGGGTTAATGGGTATGGAAAGGATAAGTGGTGAGGTTGCAGCAAGCGACTAAGCATTGTATGGTGGCTAACTTACGAGTACAAGACTAAGATGAGAAACTACGCAAACGGTCGCAAACTAGTAATGATCAATAAGTGATCCTAAACTACTTATGTTCAAACATAACCCCACTGTGTTCTCTTCTCGAACTCACTCGAAAACAGACGGTAACAGTTACGCACACGGTTGGTGTATTTTATTTCGAGTCTGGTGTCAAGTTCTCTACAACTGGATATTAAAAATTCTCATTTGCCACATAACCGTGGGCACGACTCTCGAAAGTTTAAACCCTACAGGGGTGTCCCAACTTAGCCCATGACAAGCTCACGATCCACGAAGACAATCCTCCATCTCGGGACCCTCTAATCAGACTCGGAATCCCGGTGCACGACAATGGTAAAACAAGTCCAGCAAGACCTGCCAATGCACCGACCTAGCCTGATAGGAGTCGCACATATCTCGTTCTCAGGGTACACCGGATGGGCAAGACGTCGGGTCGACTGAGACCCTGGTTGCCAGGGGGCACCGGACATCGCCCGGTTTGGACCAGCACCATTAGCACTGGTCGCACCTGTATTATGTTAAATTACTCCTTGGGTAGCGCTAACCCCCTATGCGTCAAATTTAATATCAGGTTTAGTTATTATTTTGAGCAAATGGTAAAATCAATGTTGGGCCTTGCTGGAAGAGTTTTATTCAAAGCGAACTGTCAAGAGGGGCCCATAAACCCTCACCGTGTTAGGGACGGAAAATCAAGGAACATAACACCGGTATGACGGGAACTAAGGTGGCAAGAGTGGAACAAAACACCAAGAAAAAGGCTAAGCCGTCCACCCTTTACCAAGTATATAGATGTATTAATTAAATAAGAGATATTGTGATATCCCAAGATATCCATGTCCCAACTTGGAACAAACTGCAACTGCACCTGCAACTAGCAATGCTATAAGAGGGGCTGAGCAAAGCGGTAACGTAGCCAAACAACAGTTTGCTGGGATGGTGAAAAAGGTTAGAGGCTGAAATGGCAATTTGGGAGGCTTGATAAACAAGTGGTAGGTAGCGCGACATAGCGATAGCATCGAGACAACTAGCATAGCAAAGATAGTAGTGAGATCCAAGGTGACGGTCATCTTGCCTGAAATCCTGCTAGGAAGCAGATCAAATCCATGAAGTAGACGAACCAATGTAGTCGAACGGATCCTCACAATCGCAACGCAATTGGAACTATCGAGAAGAAGCACAACTGGAAAGAAGCAAACAACATGGTAAACACACAACACATAAACATAACATGATGCTCAACCAAGTATGATGCATGACAAGGCTACATGATGCTACTCATGGCAAGAGATGATGCACACAAGAACATCACATCAAAGCAAGTTTAAATGAGGCCGGAATCAACATACAACAATTCCGGAAACTCCCAATATGCAAATTTCGAAATTGGTCCAGATCTGAATAACAAATTATATTGAAGTTATTAAACAGCAAGTTAAAGTACACAATGATGATCTACGCATCTTTCTAGTCAAGTTACATATAAAGTTCATTTAATTCGGAGCTATGGCCTAGAAGATATGAGCAAAACAAGTCAAACATGGCATTGATCCAAAATGCATTCAAGCATCAAGCAAACACAGTCAAAACATGGATGCAACATGGTATGATGAAACTACATGCAAAAGCAAGCAAGTTTCATATAGAGCATGCTCCAAACGGAGCCACGGTTTAACACATACACATGAAACAAGTTTAAAGGACAAGCTGTCCAAAACAGCAACTAGGCATATTGCAAGCATCATAACAACATGCTACAAGAACAAGATAGGCACAAACATGATATGCATTTAAACTACAGATGACATGCTTCAAATATCATGAAGTTTCAGGTTAATATGCGTCAATAGTATACCAATATGATCAATGCAAGAAGCAACTTTATAATACAAATTAGGACAGTGAAAAACAGGGCATACATGTGAGCAGAAATAACATGTTGACATATTGGAGGCATGAAACAAATATGCTACGGTGCAATAACATAGCAAGAAAAAGCATGGCATTAAAGTACAGGTTAAACACGTAAAAACACGATTACTAAGCATCTCCATATAACCCCTAGATCAATGTCATTCGTCAAGGCAAGTAAGCAAGTTATAACAGATTCTCGGACTTAGTGAAAAACTAAGGCAGAAAACAGATTCATGATTTATAATTGACACAACAAAATTATATGATACATGAACATTTCATGGCATCAAAGAGCAGGTCCAGCATGTACGGAACAGCTTTAACAAAACATCATTAATGAGCATGACCATTGGAGCAACATATTTGATGATATCTTCAAGTGAACATGGCAAGATGATATAACAGACTTGGTGAAAACTGGGCATGGCAGAAACAGCGATAAGTAGGCATGTTTGCGAGCTTGTGCAACTCACCATAAAGCAATTCATGAAATATTAATATAACCAACAGCACAAAGGACTATTTGTGCAGCTACTCATGTCAAGATCATGATCATAGGATGCATAGAACACTAGCTATTCACATGGCAAAAGTGAACTTACTGATAACAGGCGGAGAAAAATATTATTTAGCAATTTTAGTGCATGGTAATTACAAGCTACAGTTAGCCATAATTTCAAAAACGGGCATGAATGGATGCACCATAACATGAACTTAAAAACATCCTCACTGAGCATCTCCCAAATATGCATGGATTCACTAGTAGAATCAAGTTAACATGGCAATATAATATAGTAGGTTCAGACTTGGCAGAAATACTCGTCATTGAAATCAGCAACAGCAAGTGCCCTACTTTACATGCTTGTGCTAGTCCACACATGGCATATCAAAATACATGGATTACACCACTGAAAATATGGCATGAATGTTCTCCCAAAACATGTTGACATGATGCTCAAAAGAAAATTATACAAAATACTATGAAAAAGACAAATAGGCATGTTATGACAATTTCCAGCAGATTATATCCTTTAGCACTTCTGCAACTAGGATTAAGGCATCAAGATGAAAATTAACATGCAAGCAAACTACACCATCTTGTAGAGAATTCAGAGATGAACATTTTTATATGTCATGCACGTGAAACAGAGCAATGAGCATGGAGTTATGATAGGTCAAAGATGCACACATCATGTAGCAGATCTGAGGACTTGGAAGAATTTATACCCTCGCGGAAGTCAACGGGGATCGCGGATCGGGTCGGTGGAGGCGGAGCGGATCGGGTCCGGGCGCGGTTCGGGTCATGGAGGTGGATCTCCGACGAGGTCGGCACCGACGAGGCAGGGCGGCGCTCCGGCGGGCGGCGGGAAGAGGTGGATCCGGGTGTGGGGACCTTGGATCCGGTGCGGCGGGCGGCGGCGTGGCGCGGCCGGCTCGGTCAAGGCGGAGGGAGGCCCGGGAGGCGGCGCAGCGATGGACCGTGGCGGCCCGGCGCGGTGGCGAGGCGGCGTTCGGTGGCGCTCGGCGCGGGGCGGTGGCACGGGAGGCGCGCTCGGGCGGCGGCGGTGGAGGCGCGGCTACGGAGGACGGTGACGCGACACGTGGCACGCGCTGATTGGCGCAGGGGCGGCGGCTGGACGTTTCCGGCCGTCGGCGGACGTGTCCGACGGCGCGGAGGAGGAGGAGGTTAGGGTTTGATCCGGATTTTGTGGAGGGGGGCTTATTTATAGGTAGAGGGAGCTAGGAGAGGGCTATTGAGGTGCGGTTTGCGCCCACACGATCGTGATCCAACGGCGAAGAGCATGGAGCGGGTTTAGATGGGCTAGTAGACTGTTGTGGAGGGGTGCTGGGCTGCAAAGAGAAAGAGGTCCGGCGGTTAACGCGGTTAACCATTGGGGCATCAAACGACCTCCAAATGGAACGAAATTTCACAAGCAGTCTAGCGGTGATATACCAAGACCACTCGTCAACTCTCAGCCCATTCCGAGAACGTTTTTCTCCTGCTCACGAAACAACATCTAGAAGGTGCGACGGTGCATGTGAGAGTGTTGGATTCTGAAACGGGCAATGGGGAAAATGACCGGATGCAAGAGACGAACATGAATGCAAATGAAATGCACACGATGACATGACAAAGTGCAACATGCAAGCGAATGACATGGCAACGATGGCAAATAACTGGAAGACATCTGGCGCATCGGTCTCGGGGCATCACACCTTCACTTTGTTCTTCGTAAGCGTGTGGGTCTAGTGTAGGTGATGGCTCCACTTGAGTAGAGCATTGTCATTCTCCTTAGGCAATAAGGGGTTCCTCAGTGGGGAGTATTTGACCAATCCTCATTCTTCTTATGGCTTGGGGAGGAATTTCATCACCTACATCACAAAGACCACTTTGCTCCACTTGGGAGCCGTTATTTTCATCAAAATCCATGTTACACGTCTCCTCAATGAGTCCGGTGGACTTGTTGAGGACACGGTAAGCATGAGAATTTGTAGCATAACCAACAAATATGCCCTCTTGAGCTCTAGGTTCGGATTTAGACAAACGAACACCTTTCTTGAGAATGAAACACTTACAACCGAACACCCGGAAGTACTTGTGGTTGGGCTTGTTGCTGGTAAGTATTTCATATGGAGTCTTGTTCAAGCCTTTGCGAAGGTAGAGACATTGATGGCTTCAGCCCAAAAGTTGTATGGAGATTTGAATTCCGCCATCATAGTCCTTTCCGTGTCCATCAACGTCCGGTTCTTCCTCTCCGCCACACCATTTTTTTAGGGGTATAGGGTGCGACATATTGGTGCTTGATCCCCTCGTCACTAAGAAACTCATCCAAGGTGTAGTTCTTGAACTCGGTGGCATTGTCACTTCTAATCATCAAAATCTTTGCTTCATGTTGATGTTGAGCTTCATTTGCAAAGTTTATGATTGTTTGTTGAGTCTCACTCTTCCTCTTGAAGAAGTATACCCATGCATATCTTGAGTAGTCATCCACAATCACCAAGCAATACTTTCTTCCACCAAGACTATCAAAGGATGGAGGACCAAAGAGATCCATGTGAAGGATCTCCAAGGGCCTCTTCGAGTAGATGATAGTTGAGGGTCGGTGAGCCGTTTCATGAAGCTTTCCTTCGATACAAGCACTGCAAGCACGGTCTTTGGCAAAACTCACATTTTTTTAGTCCACGGACATGATCCCTTTTGAGGAGACTTTTCAAAGATCTCATATTGACATGGGATAGTCGGCGATGCCAAAGCCAACCTACATCAACTTTAGCCATTAGGCAAGTCGCGGTCTTAGTGGGTCGCTCCGAAAAGTTCACCACATAGAGACCATTCTCGACATGCCCAACAAAGGCTACTTTAAGAGTCTTGCTCCACAAAAGGGCCACAGTATCAAGATCAAAGAATGTTGCAAAGCCCAATACCTTAGAAGTTGAGGCATCATCAACAAAGGCTACTTTAAGAGTCTTGCTCCACAAAAGTGCAAGTTGACGAACGGAAAATAAATTGTATGCAAGGGACTCAACAAGCATGACCTTCTCAATAGATAAATCTTGAGAGATGACCACCTTGCCAAGTCCCAATACCTTGAGGCATCACCAAATTGGACATGGGTTGGTATAGATGGAATTGGATACACATCCACCACCAAGTCCTTGCTCCCGGTCATATGATTTGTTGCTCCACTATCGAGCAACCATGATACCCCACTAGAAGCAAACTCCTACAAGAGATCAATGCTTGGATTTAGGTACCCATTTTTGAGTGGGTCCTTTGATGTTAGTAACAAGGGTCTTAGGAACCCAAATAGACCATTCAATGTACTCATAAGAAGAACCAACAAATTTGGCATAAACATGCCCATTACTAGCACGGCACAAAACATAAGAGGGGTTAAAGTCACCGACCGTGTTGCTAGGGACGGTTTTGCCCTTCTTGGCAGTACCACCCACTTCCTTGTTCGTCGTCTTCTTCTCATGAGCACCCTCACCCACCTTGACAAAGGTGTCCTTGAGCGGGAGAGGTTGCTTGGTCATGTTCTTCTTCTTCTTCTTTGACTTGGGCACAAACCCAAGTCCTTCCTTTCCTACAACTTCCTTTTGATTTCTCAAAAGGTCATTGAGTTTCTTCTCGCCTTGTATGCAAGTCACAAGGCCCTTCTCAAGTTGATCTTTCAACATAGCATTTTCCTCCACAAGATGCACATGCTCGTAGCAAGGGTTAGTAGCATGGGCATTATCAATTAGAACGAAAGGAGGGCAAGTGGAAATCTCCTTAGTTAGCTTCACTTGGAGTTGATCATGAGACTCTTTGAGAGAAGCATGAACACCCTTCAAGACCTTGTGAGCCTTGTCAAGTGTATCAATTTCTTCCTTGAGTCTATCATCGCCAACCCAAAGTGCGACTTTCTCGGATTTAAGCACACGAATAAGAACAATAGCATGATCAAGATCTTTTTGCAATTTAGCATGATCAACATTGTGTGACTCCTCAAGAGTCAAATGAAGATCTCGCTCTTCCTCTAGAGCAATGTAAAGATCCGCAATCTCATCGGCATAGTCACGACCATGCCCCTCCAACTTGGAGATAGTAGCCTCATGCGACTCAATGATATCATTGGCCTCACCAAGTTGTTCCAAGAGAGCAACAAAGTGCTTCTTGGACTCACCCTTTAGCTTGCTCAAAAACTTGGTGAACTCATTCTCATCAACTTTCTCCACCTCACTATCATCAACACAATTTAACAATGAAGGAGTAGTAATGATGGTGGTTTTGATGTTAGGAGTTACCTTGTTGATACCTTTGGCCATGAGACACTTGGCAATGGTGTTTTCGTTGGGGGCGCCGAAGAGAGACACCTTGGAGGGGGAAGATGTAGAATGGAAATGGTTGTCATTGCCATCCCTTCTCCACTTGTATCTTCCTCAACATCATCGGAGGGGTACTCTTCATGTGCCACGAAGCCCTTTGGAGGAGACTTCTTGGTGAAGTTGTTCTTGCTAGGGAAAGACTTGGCTTTGTCTTTGCGAATTGTTTGCCACCATTGTCTTCCCTCTTCTCGTAAGGGAAATCCACCACAAAGTGACTCACATTGCCGCAATTGTAGCAAGTCCTTACTCGTTACTTGTTCTTTGACCCACTTGAGTTGTTCTTGGTGAAGTTGGGCCTTGAGTTCCTTTTGTTGCTCCAAAATTGCCTTGACACAAGAGCCATGTGCTCATGGTAAGCATATTTGGTGTCCTCGGGGCCACAGTCCTCTTCTTATTCCTCTTCTTCTTACGGAATGGCCTTGGCCTTCAAAGCAAGGGTGGGAGTGCTTTTCTTTGATCGGACATGAGCAAGAGCATTGTTGGCGGTCTTGGCAATAAACTCATCCAACACTTCACTTGAGGTTAAGGTGTGAAAGTCCGGCCTTTGACGAATCACGGAAGACATGGCCTTGTTGAATGGCATGATGGCCTTGAGGAACTTGCGCTTGATCCAAGTGTCATCCGTATCCTTGATCCCATGGTCTTGGAGAGAAACCGCAAGAGTTGTCACCCTCCGGTAGAGATCACGCGGATCCTCATCTTCTATCATCATGAATTCATTGGCCTCATCAAGGATCACCTCAAAGTTGGACTGTTGAATGCTTGAGCTCCCCTTGTACATGGACACAATGTTCTCCCAACAATCCTTTGCACTAGTGAAGGGACATAGGTGGGATAGATCTTCGAGTGGGACCGCATCTTGAAGGATGAACAACACGGAGTGATTGTATTGATTGTCCACCTCTTCTCTTGGGGTGAAGTTGTTTCGATCATGCGAGTACAAGCCTTGCTCAATGATTCTCCAAAGATTTGTTGAACTATGATTCAAATGACACTTGATGCGAAAGACCCAATTAGCAAAACCACCTTTAACAAGCTTGGGAGGAGGACCATGATTATTAATGCGAGGTGTAGGGACCGGTCCCCCATAGACCGGGGGAGGGGGAACCGAGGCAAAGGTTCCCGGCCCATTCTTGTCGCAAGGGGAAGAAACATGAGTACCTTTAGCCGCTTCCTTAGTGGAATTGGCCTCCGACTCCGATGAGGTGCGATTAACCACAAGCAAAGGATCGGGAGAAGCTTTCATCCCCTCAAGTAATTCTTTAAGCATGGACTTGACTTCGGTCGTCATAGACGTCTTAAGTGAAGCCATAGCTTCATTGAAGTCATCTCGAGTGATTGAAGTCAACTCCACGGCCTCGGGAACTTCTTCCCCGATGTCAACCAAACTCTTCAGGTGGTGAAACCCTTAATAAAGAGACGAGGCTCTGATACCAATTGAAAGGATCGATATGGTTGACTAGAGGGGGTGAATAGGCAACTACCATTTTTTAGCTTTTCTCCACAAATTAGGTTTAGCAACAAATAGGTTGTCTAGATGTGCAACTAGGTGGAGAACAACAACGGCCGTGCGCCGGCCGCCACTCCGGCCCCGGCGCCTCTTGAGCGCCTCCTCCCCTGATCGCCTCCTCCCTCCCCGCGCGCCGGCCGGCACTCCGGCCCCGGCGCCCACCGCCTTCCCCGTCGGCCGCCGCTCCGGCACCGGCGTCCACCCAAGATGGCCTCCAGGGTTTCTCTCTCCCGGGCCTCGTCTTCCTCGTCCTCCTCGGGGCTGGCCGCCCAGCCCCCTGCTCGCCCCCTCTCCAGTCTATCGTCGTCAGGCCGGAGGTGCTAGGCACAGCGTTCGGCCCCATCCTGCGAGGTGGTGCGGTGGCCCCCTCGCGGCCTGCTGTGGTGGATCCCTTGGCGTGGCGCACCCGGCTGGGCCGCCAGCCACGCAGCCCGACCTCCCCGCCCCACCCGCCCGCCACTCGCCGGCGCCGCTCGTCGCCGGAGGTCCTGCCCACTTCGAGGCCGCCCAAGACAAGCATGCCCGCAGTCCTTCATGGGTGCTGCTACAACTGCGGTGAAGAAGGCCACATCTCGGCCAAATGCAGGAAGCCCACCAAGTGCGTGCGCTGTAATGGCCAGGGTCACATTGCGCGTGAGTGCAGCAGTCCGCGGAGTTCCTTGCCGGTGGATGCGGACGGGCGGGCCCCTCTGGCGCTGCGCCCGCCTGCTGGGTTGCCCTCCCGCCCCCTGCCGCCGTCGGATTCCCCGCCATCCGTGCGTATTTCGGTGGATTCGGGCCGCTCGGCGCCTGCGCTGCCCCCGCCGCCGGGACCGCCCCCCTCTGGGCCAGTGCGGCTATGTCGTCCATGGAGTGAGGTGGTCCGCCCTGCTGCGGAGCGGGTGGTGGCCGGGCCGGGGTTTTCTGGCCCCTTCTCGGGCGAGGCGGTGGTCGATGCCATGCCGCTGTAGGCGCAGGGGCCGGCGCCGGTGGAAAGGTGCTTCCTTGGGGCCTCTGAGGAGCTCGCCCGCATGGAGGCCGACCTCGCGCGCGCGGTCGTGGTGACTGCGACTAGTGACAGGCCGGAGGTGGATCTTGCTTCGGCGGCTGCGGCATTGCACGTGGAGTTTGGCATCGGGCCGGCCAACATGTCTATCCGCCCATACTTCCCTGAGGATTTCCTGATGATTTGTGAGCTGCCGTTCGTTAGGCAACTGATAGTGGAGCAGGGCGAGGCTTCTTCCAGCTAGTTCTCCCTCTCCCTGCGTCCTTGGCTTCGGCAGGGGCAGGCCTCTTGCGTCGCCATGCCTTTCTTGGTGCCTCTGGAACTCCAGGGCGTGCCGGCGCATGCGTGGACGAGGCGGATCTCGGAGGTGGTTCTGCGTGGCCTGGGGTTTGTTGTTCTGGTTGCGAGCAGCACAGAGAATCACGTCGACATGGCTGGATTCAGAGTTTGGCTTCGCACCAACGATCCGGCCAGAATCCCGGGCCGTCGTCTCCTGTTCGTCGAGGAGCCGCGCGATGCTAGGGTGGAAGGTGCGCCGGCGGGGTTATGGTACCCAGTTTCTATCAACATTCTGGGTGCGCCGGTTGTGGAGGCTGGGGCGACGCGCCGGCGCCGCCATTTCCGCCGCCGCCGTCAGGCTCGGGCAATGGTGGAGGTCCATGTTCGCTGGGCGATGTGAGGCCGGCCGGGGCCGGTCGTGATTATGGTGGCCAGAGTGCGGCTGGTGGCTCGTCGGTGGCCTCGTCGGCGGCGGCGCTGGCAGGGATGCAGCGGTCGGCTGGGTCTGTGGCTCATGCACAACTGTCAGTCGAGTCTTCCAGCAGGTGCGCTGACATCAAATCCGTCGTGGAGACAGTGGGCTCGGGCCAGCCTTTGACTGGCCAAAGTAGGATGGTCCACCCCAATCCGCTGCCTCGGGGATCGCCATGTAGGTCCAACGCGGTGCCCCAGGGCCAGGAGGATCCGAGGGCCTCGGGTGGGGGCCCGGTGTCTCCTAATTCGGTGCAGTTGGATAGATGGAGGGCAAGGCCATTGGCCAACGGCAGCCCATGCAGGGCCAGGAGTGCGGGTATAGGCGGTAGGGTGGATGCAGAATCGCGGGAGCCAAGTGGGACTCACGTCCGGATTGGGTCACTTTTCCTGTCTCTCGACAGGGAAGGGGAGGTGGAGCCAACTGGCAGTTCCCAAGAGGACGATTGGTCTGGAGGTGTTGGGGACAGAAACGACAGTGGCAGGTTGGGCCAGGGCCACGAGCTGTCCCCTGTGGTGGATCCCCAGCAGAGCACGGAGGCCAAAGTTGATCTGGTACAGGAGCGGATGAGTGTTGATCCCAACGTCGACTTGGTGGCCCCAACTCTAAGCGCGGTGGCCGAGGAAGATTCGAACCAGGAGCGAATAAGCGCGGTTCCTGATAGTGATTTGGTGGCCCCAGAGCAGGCAGTGGAGATGGACACATTTGTGGTGAGCCTCTCGGTGGAGCCCGCGGTGGAATCTTCGCCAATCCTCACGGCTGCAAATGCATGCATGCCATGCATGCCATGCATGCCGCTGATGGACACTTGTCTGGCTCCTACTCGCGATGAACCATGCACGACGTGCAACGTTTATTCAAGTCAGAGCCACGTCGACTCGCTCTGCATTGATTTGAGGCGTACATTGTCCCCAGTCCTATCCGGCCTGCCAGTCTGGAGACCGAGCACCATTAACAAACACCCAAGACAAAAGCGACAGCCGGTTTCAAACCATAGGAGGAGTGTGCGCTTGGCCAAGCGCGGTGCCCAAGGTTCAAAGGCATCTAAGCAGCAAAATGTGATCATACGCAAGCTATGTCTAGAAAATGAAGGAGATACGATCAGCGATGAGGCCCTACAAGCATACGTTTAGCTTTTCGGGAGGCCACTCTCCGATGCTCACATTGAGGCTATTCTAGCGTTCTTTGGGTGGCACCCGGCGATCCTGCCGGTGATTGCAGAGGAGGCCCTGGGTGATGTCGTACAGTAGAACAGGGCTCTAGTGGTCCGGGTGGGGCTTCAAAATGAATAGCCAACCATTCAAATCCTTAGTGTGGAATGTGCGGGGCCTTAACAGCCCAGCGCGTAGGAATGTCATCGCCCAGGTCATAAACGCGGCGTGCCCGAGTGTAGTCTGCTTGCAAGAAACCAAGATGGAAAACATATCACCTGATGTAGTGCGGCATTGGATGGGGAATAAATTTGAGAACTTTTTCTATTTGCCGGCGGTTGGTACGCGGGGTGGAATCCTGTTGGCTTGGGATGCTTCGGTGGTTCATGTTTCTAACCCTCATTACACGGATTACACTCTCACGGCTCTGGTGAAGCCAAGGGAGGGGCCACAATGGTGGTTCACTGGCGTCTATGGGCCACAACAAGATCATGAGAAGCTCTTGTTTTTGCAAGAACTAGTGGACATCAGGGAGTTGCACATGGGACCGTGGTTGGTGGCTGGAGATTTCAACTTGCTGGTTAACCCGGAAGACAAAAGCAACAGCAGGATCAACCGTGGAATGATGAGCCGATTTCGAGCCAAGCTCAACTTGCTAGAGCTAAAGGAGGTATACCTAAACGGCAGGCGTTACACATGGTCGAATGAACGTGAGGCAGTTACTCTGGAGAAGGTGGACCACATCTTTTGTACGTCATCCTGGGAGGAATTGCACCCAACTTGCTGTCTCATGACGGTGGGTTCTGCTGTCTCGGACCACTGTCCGTTGCTCTTGGATCACAATGCGGACTTGTGTATGGGGAAGCGATACAAATTTGAGGCCTTTTGGACCAAGGCCGAAGGGTTCTTGGACACGGTAGTTGAGGCCTGGGGTTCGGTGCCGAGGGAAGGCAATCCCTTCAAGGTTCTAGATTTGAAGCTACGGGCGACGGCAAAAAGTATCAAAAAGTGGAGCGACCGCTGGATTGGTAATGTAAAACTCCAGATCGCGGTGGTGTTGGAGATCATCTTTCGACTGGACAAGGCAATGGAGCTGAGAAACCTCTTTGTGGGCGAAAGGGGGCTACGTAGGCTATTGAAGCATAAACAGCTGGGATTATGTTCTCTTGAGAGATCCATCGCGCGTCAACAGTCCCGGATTCTGTATCTCAAGGAAGGAGACGACAACACGGGGTTATTTCACCAGTCTGCTTGCCATCAGCAGTGTAGGAACATGATCACCAGCCTGACAAATGGCAGTGAGTTGGCGACGAGCCAGGAGGAAATTGCGACAATGGTGGACAGTTACTACAATGAACTTCTTGGAACGGCCCCACTCAGGGCTCATTCTATCAACCTGGATATTCTTGGGCTCCCGCACCGAGACATGCCGGATCTCGATGCTCCATTCACGGAAGAGGGAGTATGGAAGATCGTCAAGTCAATGTTGTTGGACAAAGCCCCGGGTCCGGACAGGTTTACAGGCCGCTTCTATGCGACGTGCTAGGAAATTATTAAGGTAGATTTCATGGCTGCTCTGGATCCATTTTACCGTGGAGATATGCGTGGACTACAAGCGATCAACAAGGCCATCGTTTCTCTACAACCAAAGATAGATGGTGCCTCAGATGTGCGAGATTTCAGACCCGTCAGTTTGGTTCATGGGGCCATAAAGATTTTTAACAAAGTTCTCTCAACTAGGCTAGCAGTGGAGTTACCGAGTCTGGTTGGTAATCACCAGAGTGCTTTTGTGAAGGGTCGCTCCATCCATGATAATTTCATGCTTGTCGAAGGCATGGCAAGAAAGCTGCATGCATTAAAGGAGCCGGTTGTCATGCTCAAGCTCGATATTTCAAAGGCCTTTGACTCGGTCGAGTGGCCGTTCAATGTGGAAGTTATGCAGCGCATGGGTTTTAGCCGGAGGTGGATTGATTGGTTTTGTGGACTCCTTGCAACATTGTCGACCCGAATAATGGTGAATGGGGTACCGGGTGAGCCGATATACAACTGCCAAGGCCTGCGACAGGGCGATCCGGTGTCTCCAGTGATCTTCATCCTCACCATGGAGTCTTTGCAGCGGATGCTTGACCTCGCCGCGGAGCGTGTTGCCCTATCCCCGCTGGCACAAAGAGGGCTTACGAAGAGGGTTTCTATGTTTGCTGACGACATCATGATATTTCTGAAGCCGGAGGAGAGAGATCTCAATGCATGCATGTGCGTCAATTCTAAGGCTTTTTGGGGAGGCTTCGGGCCTCAAGGTCAACCTCCAGAAGTGTGCAACTATACCAATTCGGTGCAACTCAGATGTGATGGCAGAGGTGACCCGATTCCTAGGATGCCCAGCAGGCTCTTTTCCTTGCAAATACTTGGGACTCCCGGTCACCCTACAGAAGCCGACGGCTGCGCAGCTCTCAGGCCTTGTGGATCAGCTTGCGCGGTGTCTCCCAGGGTGGAAAGCAGCAAATATGCCGAAGAGTGGGCCAATGGTTTTGGTGCAGTCCGTTCTATGTGTGATACCTATACATGCGATGATGGCTCTCGACATACCCAAGAAGACGATCACAGCCATGAATAAAATCTGCAGAGGCTTCCTGTGGTGCGCCAAAGATCAGGCGAATGGAGGGCAGTACCCTGTGGCGTGGGAGACCATGTGCTCGCCAAGATGGGCAGGTGGCTTGGGCATCACCAAATGATGCAGGCGAGATGGCCTTGGCTCAAATGGGTGGATCAGGCGAGGCCCTGGGCGGAATTCGATATAGCAGTGCCCAAAAGATCATTGCAGCTGTTTCGGGCGGCCACCCGTGCAATGATAGGAAATGGTGAAGATACCCTATTCTGGGAAGATCGTTGGTTGGACGGCTTCAGGGTGGAGGAATTGGCTGACCGTGCAATATACGGTTCAGTGAGGAAAAGAATTCGTGACAATCGCACGGTCAGCCAAGGGATAGCAAATGGAGCTTGGGCGCGGGACGTCAGGCCAGAGGTTAATACACAAATGCTCCATGAATACTTGTGGCTATGGGATATACTTGCAACGGTGCAACTACACCAGAGGTGGTGGACACGATTCGATGGACTTGGGAGGAAAGTGGATCGTACTCCACAAGATCAGCATATAAAGCGAAGTTTTGGGCAAAGGAAATTGTGCCAACGGCGGAATTCACATGGAAGTCCAAAGCACCACTTAGATGTTGTTTCTTTGCTTAGCTTGCACTGCAAGACCGCTGCTGGACTTCTGACAGGTTGGCAAGACGAAGATTGGACCATCAGGAGACATGCCCATTCTGTGATCAAGAGGAAGAGAGCATAAATCATATCTTACTCCAATGCGTCTTTGCGAGGGAAGTGTGGGCGTGCGTCTGCGCTGCTTGGGATAGACCAGATTGGGCACCGACCTCTACGTCGAACTTGGGAGCATGGTGCGTGAGCAACACGGATAGGGCTGTGGGAGGCAAGGATGCGAGGGCCATGTTGTTGCTGGTCTTATGGGAACTTTGGAAGCATAGAAACAGGGTTGTTTTTTATGGAGATGCTCCCTCGAGCTCTTTTGTAGTTAACTGGATTGCCGTAGAGTGTAGGGCGTGGATGGCGGCAGGCTTGTTCGGATCTGACATGGATAGAGCCATTGCGGCCATTGAGGTGGGTAATGACGTGAGTAGTTAGCCTAGGCATGCGGGTGGAGTTGGGCTATGTAACACTTTGTAGCTCCAATGTGGAGGGGTCTTCTAATCCCCATCCTCTTCTTTAATATATATTACGCAATGGCCACAAGAGATACAATACAACAATAGCTTGCACAAAGTAAAGGTAAGAGATAACCACAAGTGGAGTCGGAGAAGACGAGGATGTGTTACCGAAGTTCCTTCCCTTTGAAGGGAAGTACGTCTCTGTTTGAGCGGTGTGGAGGCACAATGCTCCCCATGAAGCCACTAGGACCACCGTATTCTCCTCGTGCCCTCACACAATGCGAGATGCCATGATTCCACTAGTGGTGCCCTTGAAGGCGGCAACCGGACCTTTACAAACAAGGTTGGGCTCTCTCCACAACCAAATTGGAGGCTCCCAACGAAACCACGGAGCTTCACCACAATGGAATGTGGCTCCGAGGTGACCTCAACAGTCTAGAGTGATCAAACACCCAAGAGTAATAAAATCCACACAAGAAAGTATGGGGGAATCAAATTTCCTTCGGTGGAAGTGTAGATCTAGGTCTCCTCCTTCAATCCCTAGCAAATCAACGAGTTTGAGTGGCTAGAGAGAGAGATCGGGAAAGAAAGCTTGAAGGGCATTAATGGAGGAGAGAGAGAGAGAGGCAAGAGGTAAGGAGGTAGGTGGAAGAAACCCCCTTTATATAGGCATCCCCAAATTCCAACCATTGCAGTAGTTTTTACACTGCAGTGGTACAACCGCTCCTGACCCCGGTACAACCGGGATTCAAGGTTATGCTGCAGAAACCCTAACAGGCGGTACAACCGGTGCCTCGAGCGGTAGTACTGGTTACAAGATTAACCAGACTAACCACTCGCCTACCGCTCAACAACCGCCTTGAAACAGAAGGGGGTCACCCCTATGGGCGGTGGTCGAGCGGTAGTTGCACCGGAACTACCGCCTGGCCCTAGAACCGGAGGAGGCTAAGTCCAGAGCGGTAAAACCGCTTCGGACACTGATAGTACCGGTTTGCCAAGCATAACAGGGACAACCGGGCCACCACCGCCCAAGTACCACCCCATCACGGAAGCAAATCCGGTGCTTGGGCGGTACCTGGCCGGTACAACCGCCCGTGAAGCCACTCCTGGGTTTTCCCAACGCAGTGGCGGTACCACCGCCCGGGGGCAGTGGTACAACCGCTAGGCATATACCTGGGAGATGCAAACCCAGGGTATCACCCCTGGGACGGTGGTTGAGCCGGTAGAACAGGACCAACGGTACAACTGCCCTTGTGGGCAGTACAACCTCTATAAGGAGAAAGCACCGTTTCACATTGGAACAAAGGAACCTCTCTCTTCCAAGAAAGGAAGGGGATGGTGGGTGAAGAGAAGTGTGTACGTGCATTGATTCACCCAATACCTTCCGATGTGGATTCCCTCTTAATAGTACGGGTTCTGTCGGTAAGAAACGACACCTATAGGATCACAAGAATCCCTACTACGGTTGCCGGGGCGCGAGGTTGTGAGAAGAGCAGGATTAGCAGTCAACACAAGGATCGTTTACCCAGGTTCGGGCCGCGAGGATGCGTAATACCCTAGTCCTGCTTTGGTGTGTATTTGAGAGAGTTCTTGAGCCCTCGAACTAGCTATGGTGGCTGCGTAGTTCAAAAGAGCCGAATCCCTCTCCAGTATGCCAAGGGCCTCCTTTTATAGTCGAAAGGGGCTGCCACAGTGGCACACAGGAGGTGGAAAGGCCTACAGTGCTACGAGCTTATCGCTCGTATTACGGGACAAGACGCATTTAATGCATCGCTGAGGTGTCCCTATGCTTTATTGGGGACGGGAACGAGACCCGTCCCGTCCGTTGCCGCCTCGCCTTGTTTCGACACGAGCCCAGGCCAGCGGTGCATGCGGCGCCATGTAGGCAGGTAGGCAGCTGAGGTGGCGTGGTGGTAGGGTCTTCACGAAGATCTGCATGCCACCACGCAGGTGCTTGCTGAGTTGGTGTAGAGGCCGCCCGTCGCCACGCAGGTGCCTGCCCAGCTGGTTGAGCTAGCAGCTGCTTGGGGACGGCGGTGGAGTCTTGGTCGACGCGGGCCTGGTTGTGGCCCCGCTGACGCCCTTGGCAAGGGCTTTGCCGGGGGCCCGGCAAGGGTCTTGCCGTGGCGCGCAGTCGTCCCCGGCAAGGATCTTGCTGGGGGTCTTGTGGCTTTCCTTGGCAAGGATCTTGCCGAGGATCATTGTCTTCCAATCCTCATCTGATCTTGAATATTCCTTGTTTTCACAAAGATCTGCATGTCACCATGGAGGTGCCTCCCGAGCCCTGGTCCAACGTAGTTGATGGTGTTGGAAACCGTGGGCTCAAGGGTGGCATGTTCCGCTAGTGTGGGCGAGCTGCCCCAGCAAGGGTCTTGCTGGGGCCGCTGAGGCTACCCCGGCAAGGGTCTTGCTGGGGGAACCTGCTCCGTCCCTCTACTTCTTTGTGTTCTTGGCCTTAGCGTTTTCTGGGGTATCTTGTGCTTCGGCTTCTCTCCGGCTCCCCTCCTCTGCCCTGCTTAGTGTGGCCGTGGCGCGCGGCTCCGACTGCCCGTGCACAAGTAAAGGGGTACAAAGGTGTGCCCCTACTTTTGTACACCAACAGGAGCCCCCGGGCCTGGGCCACACATAAGCGCGACACGTTGTTGGGCTAGGCCTAGAACGGTGCGGGCAGGCGGGGCGGATTTTCACCGCAGTAACTCTTTGTCCGCTGCGCTTCCCCACGACCCGCGTTGAACGCGCGTCGTGGAGGATTGTGCGTGACGTGGGGGGCATGCATGGGGCGGTTCTCGCACGCACGCGTCACATCGCAATTAATGGGAAAGGAGGCGGCCCGCGCCTTCGCCATAAAAAGGAATAACCACGGGCGTGCTGCTCACTTTACCCCCTTCCCTGCGTATTCTCCAATCTCAGAGCCGCCGCCCCCTTTCTTCCTCTTTCTCGAGTTCTTGCCTTCGCTCGCCGCCGCTGCGTCTCCGCCATCTTCTGTCTCTTGCTTCCCCCAGCCGCCATGGCGCCCAAATCTACCAAGGGCAAGGGAGTGGCCAACGACACCGGAGTGATGGAGCCGCCGGAGAGTGCGTTAGCGGCGTAGCAGACGCAGCTCGCCTACTTCCCTTCGACAGTCGACGTGTTCGAGCTCCGGGAGGCCTTCAAACCCCTGTGGGGGTGCAAGACGGGGGGAGAGACGACGGGGCATCCAGCCACGCATGTCATCCCCGCCAATTGCACCGAGGCCGCCCCAAATCGGTACCCTTTCTTTGTCGACTACTTCTCCTGCGGGCTCTGTCCCCCCTTCTCTGATTTCTTCAGTGACCTCATGCACACCTACGGCTTCCACCTTTTGGATTTTACTCCAAATGTCGTGGCGTGCATGGCTCTTTTCGCGCACCTCTGTGAGGGCTTCGCCGGGGTGCATCCCAACACGGCGCTCTTCCGCCACTACTTCTCCCCTCGGATCCAACTGGGGGCGCCAAGGTCCAAGGGGGCATACCCGGAGGGCGCCATGAAGGAGAGGTGGGAAGAATGGCGGGGCCGGTGGTGCTGGATTGAAGAGAAGGACCCGCCGAACTTTTGCCGGGTCTGAGACGTGCCGCCGGTTCGCCGGGGCGACTAGAGCGACGTCGACGCCAACGACGCGAAGCTCCCGGTCGCCACCACCAGGATCCTTCGCCTTACCGAGGCCGGGCTCACCCTTGAGATGATCGGGGCGGATTTCATCCGCCGCCGAATCGCTCCGCTGCATAACAAGGGGAGGCCGGCCTGGCTCTTTACGAACGCCGCCGACATCATGAGGCTTCGCCCCGGCCTCGACCATAACTTCACGATGATGGGGCACGCCCACTTCTGCCAGCGACTCTTCCAGCTCGACGTGAACCGTGACGGCGAGGTCGAGCGGACCGGCAAGGCCGCGAGGGCCACCGCGAAGGCCGGCAAGTCGCCAAGGGGCCCTTGTTCAAGTTGCCGGCAGCAGTGGTTCCGTTGAGCAACAACTCATGCCGGACCGACATCATCGCCATGATGCCGAATTTCAACGCGCACGGCCTTGACCCGAGCTGGGTCGAGCCGGAGGAAATTCAAGTGCAGGAGTTCTTCGACACCTTGCATGAGGGGTACGTCACCGCCGAGCCGCGGCTCGTCCAGGACACCACCCAGGCAGAGCTGGACTACATTGCAGCCAGGGCGATGGAGGCGAAGCTTGCCGAGGAGGCCGACAGCGCTGGTGGCATGGAGGACAAGGCCGCGGCGGAGGAGAAGGAGCTCGCCCAGTGGGCGGAGGCCACTCGGGAGGTCAGCAGCGCCGGCACCGGGGCTCCTCTCGTCGAGGAGGTGGTCGACGAGTCGTCGGAGGAGGAGGCTGAGGCTGTTGACCCTCCGGTCACTGGGAGAGGGCGAGTCCTGCGGCGGGCCACTTCCGGCGAGCCGGTACGGCCCGTCAAGGCCGCGCAGCGGCCAAAGTCTCCGGAGGAGTCCGCGCGTCAGACGAGGGCCGCGGCGGCGAAGAAGGTTGTCAAGGCCGCGGTGGCGAAGAAGAAAGCATTTGCCTCCTCTTCATCCAAGCGCGCGCAGACTCCGCCCTCCTCCCCTCCTCCGGCAGACATCGATGCGTGGGTCACCTTTGCCTTCGGGTCCCTCAGCCCAAGGAGGAAGAGGAAGGCAATAGAGGAGGAGGTGGATGACGAGTAAGTATCTTGCTCTTTTCTGTCATCTCCGTCTCCTCAATCTGTACCGCTTGTCTTGACTTGTTCTCATCTTTGCAGGGATGCGGAGACGCTGGCCCAGAGGGTGAAGAGGGCCAAAGCCTCGGCGGGCGATCAGCCCTCGGCGGGTACTTCGAGGGCACCACTGGTGGTGCTGAGTAGCCCGGACAGCAGCCCCCGGCACAGCCCCCGGCGTAAGTTCATCATTCACCCCACGTCAACATGTGTTGGGGGCACGATCTCCTGGTGCTGACCTTGTCGTAGTCGCGGGAGGAGGACAGCAGCAGGAGGAGCCACAGAGGGCTACCCCTAACACGTCGCCCCCATCGACCACGCCGCCCCGAGGGGCGTCCCCGACAAGGGCGCCAAGCACCGAGCCCATGCACACGGAGGAGGGGGAGGAGAACTCGGGCACCGGTGGCTTTGCCTCGGCATCAAATGTTGGTGGGGAGGGGACCTCTGCTCCCCGGCCCGACACTGGTAAGTCGCTCGCCTTTCGTCCCTGTTCTTTTTCTTTCCTTGCTGATTTTTGGTCTTGGCTTCGTCTCATTCCCTTCTTGGTGTCCAGATCGTCCATCGGCGGACCAGGAGGACATAGACGCCATCATCAAGGATGTCGCGGCAGAGGCCGAGAAGGTCGCTGTCGAGGAGTCCTCCAAGGGTGCTGCCGAAGACGCCGACAAGGGGCCTGCCGGAGAGGCCGGCAAGGCCACCACCGAGGAGGAGGTGGTCAATGACCAACCTTCCTCCTTTGCTGCCTCCGGCTCCGGCAGGTATCTGAGGGTGACCGACGACCTCTTCGTCCACCTCCCAGGGGCATCCAGCTCCAGGGCGCCCGTCGACGGAGAGGTGTTCGACGAAGAGGTGCTTGCCGCCGCCGGGCTCGAGGTCGTCGATGAGTCGTGCGCCAGTGGCGACGGTTCTCAGGAGGAGCGGCTTCTCCAGGCCATGGGCGCCAATTTCCGGAAGCTCCAGGCGCTCCACCACGCCCGCCTGGACAAGGCCAAGTCCAGGATGGCAACGGTGGACAAGGCGGAGGCGGACCTCAAGGTGCGCGTCGCCGAGGCGCAGACTTGGTTCCACCAAGCTAGCGAAGAGCTGAAGGCCGCCCAGGGCAAGCTGGCCAAGCGCGACGTGGAACTCACCATGAAGCTGGCCAACATCGAGAAGGCCCAGGAGACGGCGGAGGGCTTGGCCGCTGCAGCGGAGGCCGCTCGGACCCAGCATCAGGCCACGCTGAACTCCCAGGAGGAGGACCTCGCCAAACGCGAGGCGGACCTCGACGCCAAACTCTGCGCCAAGGACGGGGAGGTGGAGAAGCTTGTCGCGCAGCAGACCCAAGAGCTAGAGCAGAGGCACAGGAAGACACTCGGTGCCCAGGCTCTGGTTCACGCCGGCAAGGTGAAAGAGCTGGAGGTGGAGCGGGACGGGCTAAAGGAGCAGGCCCTGAAGCTGTCCCAGGAGAAGGACACGCTCAACGGCGCCCGGACGGAGGCGCAGAGCGCGGCCGTCAGCAGGGCCGGGGAGCTCTCCGAGGCCAACAAATCCATCAAAGACCTCAAGCTGAAGTTGGAGAGCCTCGAGGAGATGCTCTCAGAGGCCAAGGCTCGGGAGTAGACCCTGGCCAAGGATCTGGAGGCCGAGAAGCTGCATCGGAGGAACGAAGCCGCCAACCACAAGGATTTCGTGGAGGGCGAGAATCGCTGGATCAGTCACCTCGAGGACATCGCCGGCAGGATCACCATGCAATTGGCTACCATGGGGATGCCAAATGTGAGGTACGCCCCAGAGCACAGCAAGACTACCAACGCCAAGCTGACCCTGTTCTTCGAGGGTGTTCTCGGGGCCCTGGAGCAGTTCCACTCCAACAGGGCGGCCTTGCTGGCCGACAAGAACCGAAGGCTTTGCCAAGGTGCCATGACCAAGGTCCTCACCAAGGTGGCGTACTGGAACCCCACCCTTGACTTTGACGCCACGCTAGAGAGCTTGCCGGAGGGCACTGACCTCGCGTCGCTCAAGGAGCGTATCGAGCCCATCATCAGCCTCATCGACGGAATTCAAAGGGTGGAGGGCCAGCGCCGGGATTAGGCACCCCGTTTCTTATCGCCGCTGCAGGTTCATGACCAAGACAATGTCTATCTTTATTTAGAACCGCGGCAACAATTTGATGTAATATAACTCTGAAGTACTCTTGATACAATGCATGTTATCTTCCTGTTCGATTTCCCTTTGTATGTCCACCCTACGTTAACCGGGTAGGCTTGCCGGCGCGTAAACCCAGGGCAGCGTCTTGAGGACGGATCCCCATTGGCCTGTCGGGTGCGCTTGCTGCCGGGCAAACCACCTCACCACCCTTGACGCGGCCGCTCGACCTGTCGAGCTTGACTCGAGTCAGAATCGAGAGTGTTGCCTAGTGCGGAAGGCTACCCTGTCACTCTCGACGCGGCCGCTTGAGCTATTGAGCATACTCAAAACAGAACAAGGGCGTTGCCAATTGCGGGAGGGCCCCTTTATGTGCGGGTTTTCCATACATAGGCAAGATCTCCGAGGACAATAAACTCATGTATGAAAGGAAATTGCTCAAGGCTCTGGATGACTTAGCTTTTCTGTTGCCGCGCTGGCATCTTTCACGCTTGCAGGCGGCGTAGTTTTCTCCTGGTCGTCTTCTTCTTTAGAGGCCATGGCGATGAAGAACTGCTAGGCTAACTACTAGACCAAATTCTCACAATTGCGCCCCCTACCTGGCGCGCCAAAGATGTCGGTGGGAAACGACACCTATGGGATCACAAGAATCCCTACTACAGTTGCCGGGGCGCGAGGTTGTGAGAAGAGCAGGATTAGCAGTCAACACAAGGATCGTTTACCCAGGTTCGGGTCGCGAGGATGCGTAATACCCTAGTCCTGCTTTGGTGTGTATTTGAGAGATTTCTTGAGCTCTCGAACTAGCTATGGTGGTTGTGTAGTTCAGAAGAGCCGAATCCCTCTCCAGTATGCCAAGGGCCTCCATTTATAGTCGAAAGGGGCTGCCACGATGGCACACAGGAGGTGGAAAGGCCTACAGTGCTACGAGCTTATCGCTCGTATTATGGGACAAGACGCATTTAATGCATCGCTGAGGTGTCCCTATGCTTTATTGGGGACGGGAACGAGACCCGTCCCGTCCGTTGCCGCCTCGCCTTGTTTTGACACGCACCCAGGCCAGTGGTGCATGCGGCGCCATGTAGGTAGGCAGGCAGCTGAGGTGGCGCGGTGGTAGGGTCTTCACGAAGATCTGCATGCCACCACACAGGTGTTGCTGAGTTGGCGTAGAGGCCACCCGTCGCCACGCAGGTGCCTGCCTAGCTGGTTGAGCTAGCAGCTGCTTGGGGACGACGGTGGAGTCTTGGTCGATGCGGGCCTGGCTGTGGCCCCGCTGACGCCCTTGGCAAGGGCCTTGCCGGGGGCCCGACAAGGGTCTTGCCGTGGCGCGCAGTCGTCCCCGGCAAGGATCTTGCCGGAGGTCTTGTGGCTTTCCTCGGCAAGGATCTTGCCGAGGATCGTTATCTTCCAATCCTCATTTGATCTTGAATATTCCTTGTTTTCACAAAGATCTGCATTTCACCATGGAGGTGCCTCCCGAGCCCTGGTCCAACGTAGTTGATGGTGTTGGAAACCGTGGGCTCAAGGGTGGCACGTTCCGTTGGTGTGGGCGAGCTGCACAGGCAAGGGTCTTGCCGGGGGAACCTGCTTCGTCCCTCTGCTTCTTTGTGTTCTTGGCCTTGGCGTTGTCTTGGGCATCTTGTGCCTCGGCTTCTCTCCGGCTCCCCTCCTCTGCCCTGCTTAGTGTGGCCGTGGCGCGCGGCTCCGACTGCCCGTGCACAAGTAAAGGGGTACAAAGGTGTGCCCCTACTTTTGTACACCGACAGGTTCCCTATGACCAAAGAAATAAACACACAGATAACACCGTCTTCGATCTTTTCCGTCCAGAGGTAATGTCTAACCGACTTGTACCTAAGCATAGACTACCCGAAGAACTTGGTACACGATTATATCACAAGGAGAGTTGTCATCATCACCCAAAACACAAAGATGGGAAATGCCCTAACAATGAGGAACTCTGTAAGGCCTTGAATTAGGAGGGGTAGCTTCAACTTTCAAGGGTATTTGATGATAACACTCTCTCTTGGGTGGTAATCCCTCAAGTTGTTTGAGAACAATGGAGTAAATGCTACTTGTGAGCTGCGTTGGGATTTTCCCCGAAGAGGAGGAGATGCAGTACAATAGAGATAAGTATTTCCCTCAGTGAGAACCAAGGTTTATCGAACCAATGGGAGAATCACGCAAAGCCTCGTGAACAACACCTACACACATAAAAGCAAATACTTGCACCCAACGCGGGCAAGAGGGTTGTCAATCCCCTTAAACTTGTTATTTGCAAGGATTAAATCTTGTATAGGTAGATGGATAAATTGCAGAGTAAAATAGAAGTGATAAAATTGCAGCAAAGGTATTTTGGATTTTATAATATGATAAATGTACACCCGGGTGACATAATTTTCACTAGAGGCTTCTCTCTCGAACACATAACATACGGTGGGTGAATGATACGTCTCCAACGCATCTATAATTTATGAAGTATTCATGCTGTTATATTATCATTCTTGGATGTTTTACAATCATTTTATAGCAACTTTATATCATTTTTTGGGACTAACCTATTGACCCAGTGCCCAGTGCCAGTTGCTGTTTTTTGCTTGTTTTTTACATCGCAGGAAATCAATATCAAACAGAGTCCAAACACCGTGAAACTTTTTGTGGATTTTTTATGGACCAGAAGACCACCAATGGGTCAGAGAAGCACCTGTGGGGTGCCCCGAGGGGGCACAACCCACCAGGGCGTGCCTGGGGGCCCAGGCGCGCCCAGGTGGGTTGTGCCCACCTCGGTGGCCTCCCGCACCCCCTCTTTACCCTATAAATTACCAAAAATTCCAGAAACCCTCGGGGTTAACCTAGATCAGAAGTTTCGCTGCTGTAAGGCTCTGTATCCACCGAAAACCAATCTAGACCCCGTTCCGGCACCCCGCCGGAGGGGGGAATCATCACTGGTGGCCATCTTCATCATCCCGGCGGCCACCACGATGAGGAGGGAGTAGTCCACCCTCGGGGTTGAGGGTTTGTATCAGTAGCTATGTGTTCAATCTCTCTCTCGTGTCCTTGAGATGTCACGATCTTGATGTATCATGGGCTTTGTTAATATAGTCGGATCATTTGGTGTTTTCCCCTCTCTATCTTGTTGTGATGCATTGAGTTTTTCCCTTTGAGATTTCGTTGTTATCGGATTGAATGCTTTTATGGATTTGAGAACACTTGATATATGTCTTGCAATTGAATACTCGTGGTGACAATGGGGTATCGTATTGATTCACTTGATATATGTTTTGGCACTCAACTTGCGGATTCCCGAGGTGACATTGGGGTAATCTATGCATAGGGGTTGATGCACGTTCTTGTCTTTGTTTCTCCGATAGAAATCTTGGAGCACTCTTTGAAGTTCTTTGTGTTGGATTGAGTATTATGAATATGAATTTGCTTTGGTGTTATTTTAGTACGAACTGTAGGATATATCGAACGGAAAGAATAGCTTTGTGTTAGTTTAGTACGAACTCTTGAATAGATCAAACGGAAAAAATAGCTTTGAGGTGGTTTCGTACCCTACATACAATTTATTCTTATGTTCTCCACTAGATAGGAACTTTGGAGTGATTCTTCATCGCACTTTGAGGGGTGGTTATATGATCCAATTATATTAGCATTGTTGAGAGGTTGCACTAGTGAAAGTACGGACCCTAGGCCTCATTTTCAAGCATTGCAATACTGTTTTTGTGCCCGTTTACTATTTGCTACCCTGCTGTTTTTATTTATTCAGATTATAAAAATATATTTCTACCATCAATATTACACTTTTATTACCATCTCTTCGCCGAACTAGTGCACCTATACAATTTTCCATTGTATTGGGTGTGTTGGGGACACAAGAGATTTCTTGTATTTGGTTGCAGGGTTGTTTGAGAGAGACCATCTTCATCCTACACCTCCCATGGATTGATAAACCTTAGGTCATCCACTTGAGGGAAAATTGCTACTGTTCTACAAAACTCTACGCTTGGAGGCCCAACTCGTGTCTACAAGAATAAAGTTGTGTAGTAGACATCAAGCTCTTTTCTGGCGCCGTTGCCGGGGAGGTGAGTGCATGAAGGTATATCTTTAGATATTGCAATTGAATCTTTTAGTTTCTTGTTTTATCACTAGTTTGGTTTATAAAACAAAACTACAAAAAAATGGAATTGAGGTTGCATCATATTATTAATCATCTTTATAATATCTTTCTTGAAAATGATGGTTCGAAAAATTGTGCTCAATTGATAGAAGAAGAATTCAATAGAATGTTTGGTATAAATGATGAGCATGATTCCAATGTTGTTGGTATGAACTCCTTGAATATCCATGATGCTAATGATATGCAAAGCCATAAGCTTGGGGATGCTATATTTGATGAAGATGATATTTTTAGTCCCCCAAGATTTGATGTGCAAATTTGTTATAATGATTGCAAGCCTCCTATTTATGATGATTATATTGATGAAAGTGGATTTGGAGAGGAAATGGCTTTAATTAATGATGAATCCACTATTTTGGAAGAGGTTGCAATTGATTTTGACAACAAAGTTCCTATCTATGATGGTTATGGTGATGACATGTATGCTATAAAGAATAATGATAACCATGAAACTTGTCATCATGCTTTTAATTTTCAATCACATGATAGTTATTTTGTTGAGTTTAATCCCACTACTATTGATGAGAATAAATTTGCTTACGTGGAGAGTAACAAATTTCTATGATTATGCATCATGAAAAGAATGCTTTATGTGATGGTTATATTATTGAATTCTGTTGGTGTACAAAAGTAGGGGCCTTCTGTACCCCTCTACTTGTGCGCGGGCAGTTGTAGCCGCGCCTGCGGCCACGCTTGGCGGGGCAGAGGAAGCAAGGGACAAGACTACCAGAGCTGCGCTGAGACCAGAGGCGCAAAGAGCGAAGGGGCAATGTGGGTTTCCCCCGGCAAGAACCTTGCCGGGGACAACCTACGCTGCCCCGGCAAGAGCCTTGCCGGGGCAACTTACCCAACACCAACAAGACCGCCACCCATGAGCCTGAGAGTTCCGACACCATCGACAACGTTGTAACCAAGGCTCGGGAGGCACCTACATGGTGGCATGCAGATCTTTGTGAAGACTGAAGGCCTGCGGGACCAGATGAGAACCAGAAGACGAAGGCCCCCGGCAAGACCCTTGCCGGGACGCCCACAAGACCCCGGCAAGACCCTTGTTGGGCCCCGGCAAGACCCTTGCCGAGGACATCTGCGAGGCCGCAACCGGGCCCACACTTATCAAAGCTTCACAGACCCATGGCCGTCCCGACGCAGCAGCCAGCCTGCCAACTAGGCATGCACCTGCATGGCAGCATGCAGCGTCTAGGCCAACCAAGCAAGCACCTACGTGGTGGCATGCGGATCTTCGTGAAGACCCTGCCACCGCACCAGCTCAGCAGCAGCCAGCCAGCATGGTGATGCATGCCTCATCAGCTTGGACGCGCGTCGAAGCAAGGCGAGGCAGCGACAGACGAGACGAGCTTCCTTGCCGTCCCCGATAAAGCAAGAGGACACGTTGGCAGCGCATTAAATGCGTTTTGTCCCATGATGTCAGGATAAACTTGTACACTGTAGACGCTTTCCACCTCCTGTGTGTCGCTGTGGCAGCCCCTTTGACATATAAAAGGAGGCCCAAGGCATACTGAGAAAGGATTCGGACTTTTTGGGCTAGGCACGCACTGCGGCTAGTTCAAGATCTCAAGAACACCAAATATACACCAAAGTAGGACTATGGTATTACGCATCACTCGCGGCCCGAACCTGGATAAAACTCCCCCGCGTTGGTCTTCTAAACCCGCTCTTTTTACAGCCCCACGCCCCGGCATAGGGATTCCCCGTGATCCCATAGGTGCCGTTCTTGAACTCCGACATCTTTGGCGCGCCAGGTAGGGGGCGCAAGCAGTGAAAATCTGGTTCTGAAGCCAGTTCATCGACTCCTTCGTCGTGATGGCTCGAGAGAAGAAGGCAATGTCGATCAGCTATGCTCTGGTTCCATTAGCCAGGCGAGGCGGTGCTGTCCGCAGCCGCGACAACTGTCCGCGTAGCGGCGAAAAAGCTAAGTCACGCAGAACCTTGAGCAATTTCTTCCTTTTTACATGGTTATCCTCCTCGAAAAATGTTGTCCCTTGTATGGAAAACCTGTACGCAATGGAACCCTTCCGCTATTGGCAATGCCCTTGTTCTGTTTCGAGTCCGCTCAACAGTTCAAGTGGCTGCGCTAAGAACGGCAGGGTGGCTTGCCCGGCAGCAAGCGCCCCCTGGCTGGCTGCTAAGGATCCGTCCTTCAAAGCGCCATAGCATGGGCTTACGCGCCGGCAAGCCTATCCAACTAGGCGTGGGGTGTGTACATACAAGGAAAGATCGAGCAGGAAGATAGCATGCTTCGTTTTAAAGGTAGTGCAGAGTTATATTACATCAATGGTTGTCGCGGTTCTAACTTAAGATAAATTGTCTTGGGCATGAACCCGCGGCGGCAAGGGGAAATGGGGTGGCTAGTCCCGGTGCTGGCCCTCCACCCTCTAGACTCCATCGATGCAGCTAATGATGGGCTTGATACGCTCTTCGACCGCGGCGAGGTCCGCACCCTCCGGCAGGCTCTCCAGTGCCTCAGTAAAGTTGATGTTGGGGTTCCAGAACGCCACCTTGGTGAGCACCTTGGTCAGAGTGCCCCGGCAGAACCTCCGGGACTCGTTGGCCAAGTAGACTGCTCGATTGAAGCGGAGCTGCTCCAGAGCATCAAGGACGCCCTCGAAGAACAGGATCAGCCTGGCGTTGGGCTCATGTTCGGTTCCTTGGAGTACCTGACGTTCGGCATGCCCATGGCGGCCAGCTTCGTGGTGAGCATCCCGGCGACGTCGACGAGGCGGCTGATCCAGAGGTTTACGCTCTTTGCGTAATCCTTGTGCTCGGCGGCGTCATCCCTCCGCAGCCGATCTCATCCTCCAGGGCCTTGTTCAGGGTCTCCTCACGAGCCCCGGCCTCCGAAAGCTTCCCCTCCAAGCCGTCCAGCTTCAACTTCAGATCGTTGATGGAGTCGTTGGCATCGAAGACTAGCTTGGCCTTGTTGGAGATGGCGACCTGTACATCCGCTAGAGTGCGGTTGGCCGTGTCCCTCTCCTCCGTCAGCACCGAGACCTTCTTCTTCAGCTCCTCCCGCTCCAGCTCCAGCTCCTTCACCTTGCCGGCATGGACTAGGGCCTGAGCATCGAGTGCCTCCTTGTGCCTCTGCTCCAGCTCCTGGGTCTGGTGCGCGACGATCTCCCCGATTTCTTCGTCCTTGCCACGGAGCGTGGCGGCAAGCGCCTGCTCACAGGCAGCAAGGTCTTCCTCCTGGCTGTTCAGCAGAGCCTGCTGCTGCTGCCAAGCAGCCTCGTCCTTGGCGGCCTGCTCCTTCGCCACCTCCTGGGCTTTCTTGATGTCGGCCTGCTTCAGGATGAGCTCTCGCTTGCGCTCATCTAGCTCACTCTGGGAAGCCTTCAATTCATCTCGGGCCTCACCAAACCAGACTCTTGCCTCAGCGACGCGCTCCTCAAAATCTTCCTCCCTTGTCCATCGCCGCCATCCTGGATCTCGCGTTGTCTTGGCAGGCATGGTGGAGCGCTTGGATCTTCTGGAAGTTGGCACTGAGGGAGTCCTGGATTAAGGGGTCCTCGGGCGTCCGGACTATGTAACATGAGCCGGACTAATGGGCTATGAAGATACAAGAGAGAAGACTTCCTCCCGTGTCCGGATGGGACTCTCCCTTGCATGGATGTAAAGCTTGGGGTTCGGATGTGTAAATTCCTTCCTTTGTAAACAGACTCTGTACAACCCTAGGCCCCTCCGGTGTCTATATAAACCGAAGGATTTAGTCCGTAGAGGCAATCACAATCATACAGGCTAGACATCTAGGGTTTAGCCATTACGATCCCGTGGTAGATCAACTCTTGTAATCCTCATATTCATCAAGATCAATCAAGCAGGAAGTAGGGTATTGCCGCCATCAAGAGGGCCCGAACCTGGGTAAACATCGTGTCCCCTGTCTCCTGTTACCATCAACCCTAGACGCACAGTTCGGGACCCCCTACCCGAGATCCGCCGGTTTTGACACCGACATTGGTGCTTTCATTGAGAGTTCCACTGTGACGTCGAAGACATGATTGATGGCTCGCCTTGTTATCAAGGACGGTATCACCTCCGGAGGAGCCCTGGCCTCAGGCCAAACCCTCCGGCTGGGCGGCTTCACCATGACCGCCCGCTCGGCTGTCAAGCCGATGATGATTTCTCAGGTCATAAAAAATCATCTCCTTGTAGACTCCGAATACTCCAAACGGATGGATCTGGCGGAGCTATCGTCTTTAAACGAACTCTTGGATCGCATCGCCACCATGGGGGTCGCTACAGACTATGATCAGATTGGACTTAAACCCGATCAGAGAGAAATTAAATCTCCACTGATCACCCATCAGATAGCGGTCGTGGAGGAGCAAAGCAACAATTCTTCCCCTATGTTGAAGACAAGTTGTGTTCGGATTTCTGAGCTCGAGGAGCCGGATACCTGTCTGCGGGACGACACTCTCGGTCCCCCGAACCTAGAGTCGGGTGTGAGGCCTGGAAATTTACTTAACACCCCGGAGCCCGAACTATTAAGCTCGGGAGTTCTTCAAACTCCGGATTCCAAATTGGGTCAAGGTTCGAATTTAAAGCCACCCACCCACCACAAGCAATATTCACCAAGCAATTCCGGTGCTCCGGATATATGCGACCTCATGTATGTACGACAGCAATCTCAGGAAATAGTCCATCACATTTGGGCCAGATTCCTCCTTGCTAAGAACAAGATTATAGATTGTTGTGATGAGGACGCGATCTCAGTATTCTGAAATAATTGCACGGATGAAGGAATCCTCAATGCCATCAACCGCTGCCGCGTACTACGCTTTGCTGACTTGGCAACCATAGTAAAGAAGTACTGCGCAATGGAAAGCGCTTGGAAAACTCAGACAGCTCGCTGGGAACACCCGGTTTCCACTCAACCCTTCGGGCGGGCGAAAAGGGTGCACCCTCGAGCGGCACCCGGCCCCATATTAAAGAAAACTAAGCCCATTGCGGGACGTGGAACCGTTTTGGAGGGATGGCTCAATAAGCCATGCAAAATACACACGACATCGGACACCGAATCAACCCACATCCTTAGAGCATGTTGGATACTCCGGCAAGTGGCCAAGAGTGGTGAGGATATCCTCACCGAAGGCACCCCCGAGCAACACCCCCCGGAGGACGATGACCTCAGATTACTGACGGTCTTCGAGACTTTCGCTTCAAACAATCGGCGCAAGAGGGCACTCCGTGACCTCGTTGAAGTCTGCCAAGTCGCAGCAATAAACCCCTGGAACGACAAGGCCATAACTTTCAATGCCAGTGACGAACCAAGATTCCGGTCAGTCCGGGCACTAGCCGCCTTGGTCCTCAATCCAATAGTGGATGGTTTTCGGCTCACTAAAGTTCTCATGGACGGCGGCAGCGGGCTAAACCTCATCTACGACAACACACTCAATAAAATGGAAATAGACAGGAGCCGCATAGAGCAAAGCAGTACGACCTTTCGAGGAATCATTCCCAGTCGGGAAGCACGGTGCGCACGGAAAATCACACTTGACGTGGTATTCGGCACGCCAGAGAACTACCGGTCTGAAGAAATAACCTTCCAAGTGGCCCCTTTGAACAGTGGATATCATGCCCTATTGGGGCGAGGTGCGTTCACACGCTTTCAAGCCATACCTCACTACGGGTATATGAAGCTCAAGATGCCCGGGCCCAACGGTATTATCACTCTCACCAGTGATCTGGACATAGCCCTCGGCGCCAAAAACAAAACCACATCCCTGGCCCTTGAGGCACTGTCTGAGGCCCTCGCGGCCGAAGAGTTAACCGCACTACGCTCCACGGTGGACAGGGATGATGTAATCCTTGATAAGCGGCCCAAATCCACCTCTTTCAAACCAGTAGACGAAATAGTCAAATTTCAGGTCCACCCAATGGACCCCAAGAAGACAGCCTCTATCGGGGCACAGCTGGACCCAACGGTCAACGCCGCACTACGATCGTTCCTACGCGAAAACTGGGACATATTCGCATGGCACCCTTCTGATATGCCAGGAATCCCACGCAGGTTGGCCGAACACAGCCTCAATATATTGAAGGGATATAAGCCGGTCAAGCAAACACTGCGGCGCTTTTTCGAACCCAAACGACAAGCTATGGGGGAGGAGCTAGCCAAGTTAATCGAGGCCGGATTCATCAGAGAAAAAAACACCCAGACTGGCTAGCAAACCTGGTGATGGTGCCAAAGAAGGATAAATCCTGCCGCATGTGCGTCGATTTCAAAGACCTCAACAAGGCCAGCCCTAAGGATCCCTTCCCCCTCCCCTGCATCGATCAGATTATCAATGCTACCGCAGGACACGACTCACTGTGTTTCCTCGACGCATACTCTAGATACCATCAAATCAAAATGAAGGAGTCCGATCAAGCCGCAACGGCATTCATTACCCCATACGGGCCTTTCTGCTTCAACACTATGCCCTTCGGGCTCAAAAACGCCGGCGCCACCTACCAACGCATGATTCAAACATGCCTGGAGAAACAAGTCGGCAAGACAGTTGAAGCATATGTGGATGACGTAGTCATCAAGACCAGGCACGTCGAGTCCCTAATAGACGACATGCGTCTCACATTCGACAACCTTCATGCATATGACATCAAACTCAATCCGAAAAAGTGTGTTTTCGGCGTTCCCGCCGGAAAACTGCTGGGTTTCATCGTTTCCCATAGAGGAATTGAGGCAAATCCAGCCAAAATCCGAGCTTTGTCACAATTGGCTACACCAACAGACCTTAAAAAGGTCCAAAAACTAGCCGAATGCGTGGCAGCTTTAAGCCGCCTTATCTCCAGACTAGGAGAAAAGGCATTGCCACTTTATCGCCTTCATCGGTGTACCGACCACTTCGAGTGGATGGTTGCGGCAACGGCTGGACTGGAAGAAATAAAGGATCTTTTAGCAAGCAACCCAATCCTGGCCGCGCCAAGCGTCGGCGAACCGATGTTATTATACATCTCTACATCACACCAAGTTGTGAGCGCAGTGCTCGTCGTTGAGCGAGAGGAGGATGGACACAAGTTCCCACTTCAGAAACCGGTATACTACGTATCCACTGTCCTCACACCATGCAAACCCCGGTATCCTCATTACCAAAAGATAGCATATGCGGTCTTCATGGCATCCCGGAAGCTACGACACTACTTTCAAGAGTGTTCGATCATGGTGGCTTCCGAAGTACCACTCAATGATATACTAAATAACCACGATGCTACGGGCCGGATTGCCAAGTGGGCCATTGAGCTCCTACCATTCGATATAACATACAAGCCACGCCGAGCTATTAAATGCCAAGTGTTGGCTGACTTCGTCGCCGAATGGACAGAGGCCGAACTCCCTAAAGAGTACGGCACATATTCCAACTGGGTCATGCACTTCGATGGCTCTAAAATGCTGGCCGGCTTAGGAGCGGGCGTTGTCTTAACGTCCCCCACTGGAGACACAGTCCAGTACGTACTCCAAATATTATACACAGACTCCAACAACGCAGCCATATATGAGGCCTTATTGCACGGTCTTCGGATGGCTACATCCATGGGCATTCAACGCCTAGAGGTGTGCGGGGATTCAAATCTCGCAATATCCCAAATAAATGGAGACTTCGATGCCAAAGATCCGAAGATGGCGGCCTATCATAACGCCGTACTCAAAATATCAGCTAGGTTCGAGGGACTCGAGTTTCATCATGTGGCTCGGGAAAGTAATCAAGCGGCGGATGTCCTCGCTCGTATGGGCGCCAAGCATGACCCCGTCCCGCCTAACATCTTTCAGGAAAGGCTCTTCAAGCCATCTATGGTATGGCAGGGTGAGAGCAGCAACACCAGTCCGGACCCGATTACATCCCCGGATTCCGAACACAATACCGATATCATCGGGGGCTCAGCCTACGAGATAACACCATCGGCCCATCTAATAATGGCAGTAATTGCCCCATGGACCGAACCCTTCTTGGCCTACCTTAATAGGTGAGAGCTCCCTGGGGACCAGAATGAGGCTCGCTGCATCGTTCGGCGCTCGAAAGCCTACAAGGTCCATGACGGAGAGCTCTATAAGAAAAGCGCTACCGGAGTCCTTCAAAGGTGTATCTCCAAAGAAGAGGGACGGCAGCTCCTGGCCGAAATCCATGCTGGTCTCGGCGGTCACCAGGTCGCAGCCCGGGCCCTTGTAAGTAAGGCCTTCCGTACAGGTTTCTTTTGGCCGATGGCCCGAGCAGATGCACAGGACCTGGTCAAACGTTGTGTTGGATGCCAGCTCTTTGCCAACCAAAGCCATATGTCGCCTACTGCTCTACAAACAATCCCCATTACTTGGCCCTTCGCGGTCTGGGGGCTTGATATGATCGGACCCCTTAAAGGAGGAAGCCATAAGAAAAAATATCTACTGGTCATGGTAGATAAATTCACTAAGTGGATACAGGCCAAACCAGTGAAAACGGCCGAAGTTGGACCGGTGATAGACTTTATATCCGGTGTCATGCACCGCTATGGTGTCCCACACAGCATCATCACCGATAACGGCTCCAATTTCACAGCTGATGAAGTGAAATCCTGGTGTGCTAAATTGGGCGTTAAGCTCGATTACGCCTCGGTCTATCATCCACAAACAAACGGTCAAGTCGAACGAGCTAATGGTCTTATTATGAGCGGCATTAAGCCTAGACTAGTGCGGTCATTGAAAGAATCGGACAAGCACTGGGTTGAGGAGCTCGACTCCGTACTCTGGGGGCTGCGGACCACGCCCAATCGCACTACCGGATACACACCATTCTTCATGGTGTACGGCGCAGAGGCCGTTTTACCCTGCGACATCATTCATAACTCACCTCGAGTGTGCATGTATGAAGAGAGAGAGAGGCCGAGCTGGATCGGCTGGACAGTCTAGATACTCTGGAGGAGGAGCGCGACGTGGCAAAAGCCAGTTCCGCATTCTATCAACAACAGGCTCGCAGATACCAAAGAAGAGAAGTGCGGGCCAAGACTTATAATGTTGGTGAACTCATTCTACGCTTTCCAGAGAAGAAAAAGGACAAACTCAAGCCCAAGTGGGAGGGTCTCTTCATCATCGATGAAGTTCTCATTGGAGGAGCGTACCGCCTGCGCGATGCATCGGACAATCGCTTAGAGCCGAACCCGTGGAATGCCGCCAGACTCCGAAGATTCTACGCCTAAAGCCGTACTCTTTGTTCATCCTTTTCTTTCTTTGTTTTCTCTCTCTTTAAATTTTCTCTCTAGCTCTATAGCTCTTGTACGGCCAAACCACACACCCATGACGTGCACATCCTTAAATGTACACGTTCATAAATACTTGGGGGCTTCTTTTATAGAAGCTTATTATTATTTCCCGAGCATCAAGCTCAGCACATATGTGTCCTCTTCCGCATATGTACCTTTTCTTCGCCATTATATGCATCGTTATGACTTAAGTTTTTGCCAAGCTGGGTTGCCTGGCTCCAGTGCTTATGCCCTACGTTCCCGTTTGTTCGGCTAGGGCATAAAGGGAGCACCTCTGCGATTGTTACAGCCGGGTCATCCGGACTTGTACCTCAGACTGGGTGAAGCCGAAAGCTAGCGTTCTTAAGGGAATATTCGGTCAGCGGACTAAAGACGTTTTACCTTTATTACACTACGAACACCCAGATGTTCCGTACACTGCGATCTTTCAATCAGAGTTCGGGCATGCACACTAGTGCATGCTCACCCAGGGAAAGGAACCCTTAACGGAACTATTCTCACTGGAAGATGTTTCTTACAATCACAATGTAATATAGCATAGCTAGCCGGATACAACTTGTCTGTTCAAGCAACTATGACCCCAACGCCTGGTTTCCACGCATACCCCGGTCTATATGGTTGCTCCGGTATTTGGAATCACTCCATACCTTTGGGTCCAGAGGTCGAAGCGAAAAGGTCTGCCATGACAATCGTTTCACAATCCGGCTAGGGACAAATATGTCAATTGAAGTACATAGTCACTTGGAATAAAAAACTTCTTCCTCTATGCCGTCTAACAGGCTGTCTAGCCTACAATCCTGTTGGGACAATTTGGCGGCTACCTTTACTTGGTCATATACCAAACTAACTGGAAGTTCTTTTCCATCTGACCCTCGAGGTCCGACCCGCGCCATATGATTCGGATCAAGCTTGGTATACCGTGTTTTCACCATGGCCCAGGTCTCTCGCGCACCTTCTCGGCAGGCTGATATCTTCCATAAAAACGCCGCTGTGCTCCTTGGAATAGCTTCACGAGCTCCTCCATGCTTCCTGGAGGGGACGCGGATGGCCATAAAGCCTTGGCAACACTCTGCATTGCTTGCCGCGCTCACTCGTGCATTTGGGACAGCTCTTGTAGCAGGTCGCCTTGAGATCCGGACATTTCCTCTTCGGGACGGCCAGTCAGCATACCTGCAGACATAAATCTGTCAGTTCCTTTCCTCACCGAATTATTCGGAGGCAAGTTCAAAAACCGTACTGAATATGCCACCTCGTAGTCTCTTGTTTTCCTTCACGGAGTCAGCCAGCTGGGCTCGCACAACTTTTAGTTCTTCGCCCAGCAGGGTGTTGGAATCCTGCAGCTTGTTTTTCTCATCCCTGACCTGTGTTAGCACACGTTCGCCCGCGGCCAGTTGCCTTTTGGCTTCTTGTTCACCCGCTTGCGTGACTTTCAGGGCCTCCTTCAGTTGATCTAACGATCCTGCCATGGGAAATTAAACAGTATTAATATTGCTGGTATATGATTATATTTTTCAATGTAGGGAAGCACTACCAGGTGGTGCCTCCTTGTATTTCTCCAGTTCGGCGGTAGCAGCAGCTAGCTGGGTCCGACATTGTTCCAGCTCTTGAGACAGTAGGTCGTTCTTCTCCGTGAGCACCTAGTTATACAATGATCCTTAAATCAGTTGTACCAACTGCTTCAAGTCTCGGGGGCTACTGGTATATGATTATCAGATCTGTACAATGCATACTTACCCGCATATCTTTCAAATATTGGTCTGTGGCTCTGGCAAGACCATCCCGAGCAGCTCGGATGTATGCATCAGCCGAGCTGAAGGCATTAAATGCCTATTTTGTAAAGCCAGGGTCGCAAAGAGCAGCCCTCCGGCGCCGATGATTCATGGCGCTCTCCACTTCAGAATTCGTGACAGATACATCATCCGAATCCTCTGTAGGAGGACAGTCCGGCGTCACTACTGTATCAGCCCCTGTCCGTAAGGCGGGGTCCGGAGCCCGACTAGTGGGGGCGCGACCGGCAGAATCCCCGGACATAGTCCGGTGAATGCTCTTATTGATAAGGCACAGCGGACAATGTCACAATTCGATGTGACTGCCATGGGGCATATTTGAAAGGTCATACCTCTTTGATGAAGGCTCGGCCGTGTTTTTATTTGCCTTCCTCTTCGAAGGCTTGCCCGGCACGGACGCCGCTCTCTTGTGAGTCGCCTCTGGTGCAACATAGCGCGCCGAGCGCCTTTGGAGCACGAGATAGTGCGGTGGGTGAGGCAGAAGGAGGAGGCTCTTTCAGAGGAGATGTCTCTTGATTACTTACATATGAGGCAGGAAGGAGGCCGGGATAGTCGGCCACGATAGCCACTTCTGTGCCATCGTAGCTTTCTTGGTAGAATACTCCCTCCTCAAGCTCTACAAATATGTCTGGATCCTCTTCGAATCCGGGGTCAAGATCCCGGTTATGTTCCTCCGGTTGCGGAGCGGGGCTATAGATCCCCACAGTGACCTTTTGCCATTCCTGTTACAAAGGGATGGGTTAGTGTCAATTAAAAGTGACTCAGGGAGAGAATTGAATAAAGTAGGGGGATTAAAACTCACCCAGCAAGGAGGATTGTACATGGAAAATCCCTCTTGACGCTTAAGATGAGTGAACTCCTCTTTCTCCCCTTTATACAGATCGGCGAATATTGCGGTCAGGGCAGTGAGGGAATCCGGACCCTTTCGTCCGCAGCGTGAGGCGTCATCTTCCCCATTGTAATGCCACATAGGGAGCCCCCATTGGAGCGGCTGAACCCCTCACGCTATGGAAGTGGCCATTACCTCAACTATTGATAGTCCGGACTGGGCGAGTGTCCTGATCTTGCCCATTAATTGACAGACTTCCGCGCTATCTTCGTCCTCGAGACTCCGAGGGCGCCCACTGTGGCGTTTCTTCAACGGAGCGCTTGAAAATTAGGGAAGACCCATTCAGACTGGGTCAGGGAGAGCGACATCCTCAATATAGAACCATTCTGAGGGCCACTCTTCGGACGCCTTCTTCGGCGTGCCGGATAGGTATCCGGTCCCGGCTATGCGCCATACCTCGGCGCCACCCACCTCGAATACCGATCCCTTTTGGGTGCGAGGGACGGGGCAAAAAAGTTTCCTCCATAGATCAAAGTGGGCCTCACAGCCCAGAAATAGCTTGCAGAGAGCAACGAAGCCCGCAATATGAAGAATGGAGGCCGGAGCGAAGTTGTGCAGTTGGAGGACGTAATACTCCAGGAGTCCTCGGAGGAAAGGGTGGATTGGAAACCCGACACCTCTTAACAGGGACTAGATCCACGGGGGGAAGAAATCTCTGCATTTGAAGCTTAGCCAGCTGATCGTGGGATACGGAGCATCTCTCCCAATCGCCTTTTTCAGAGCCGTGGGGGCGGGAGGAAGAGCTGGGAACGCTAGCCATGTTGGAATGGTTTCTCCTAGCAAGCTCTAAGGATTTTCCGCTTGGTGTGGAATGGGATCTGAGATCCAATCTCTTTAAATAGATGTCGTTCTTACATGGCCGGGGTGTTATGTGCAAAAAATACTCTGACCTCTCATATTTGCTCGACACGTGGAGGCAGAAGCGATGGAGGCGCAGAAGCCAAAGGGTGTGACATTAAAACAGTCAGGTATTCTGAAGTAATCGAAGAAGGAACCCGCCTTGCAATGCCGAAGACAATCAGCGCGCCGGATACATCGTCATTGAAGCCTGGTTCGGGGGCTACTGAGGGAGTCCTGGATTAAGGGGTCCTCGGGCGTCCGGACTATGTAACATGGGCCGGACTAATGGGCTATGAAGATACAAGACAGAAGACTTCCTCCTGTGTCTGGATGGGACTCTCCCTTGCGTGGATGGCAAGCTTGGCGTTCGGATGTGTAGATTCCTTCCTTTGTAAACCGACTCTGTACAACCCTAGGCCCCTCCGGTGTCTATATAAACCGGAGGTTTTAGTCCATAGAGGCAATCACAATCATACAGGCTAGACATCTAGGGTTTACCCATTACGATCTCGTGGTAGATCAACTCTTGTAATCCTCATATTCATCAAGATCAATCAAGCAGGAAGTAGGGTATTACCTCCATCAAGAGGGCCCGAACCTGGGTAAACATCGTGTCCCCCGTCTCCTGTTACCATCAATCCTAGATGCACAGTTCGGGACCCCCTACCCGAGATCCGCTGGTTTTGACACCGACAGGCGCCCATGGCCCGGAGGAGCTGCTCTTCTTGGAGGTCACCGCTGCTGGTGCTCGGCTCATCGACAACCTGGAGCCCAGCGGTGGCGAGCGCCTCATCATCAAAGACCTCCCCCTCGGCAGGCGCTCTGGTGTCTGCCGTCCTAGGGAGGCGGACGAACAAGTCATCGCCCACCTTAAGGTACTTGGGAGGCGTGGGGGCTGTGGGGGAGGAAGGTTGGTCGTTGGCCACCTCCTCCTCGGCAGGCTTCTTGGCGGCCCCCCCAGCAGCAGCCTTGGCGGCCTCCTCGGCAGCGGTTGTCGGTGTCAAAACCGGCGGATCTCGGGTAGGGGGTCCCGAACTATGCGTCTAAGGCGGATGGTAACAGGAGGCGGGGGACACAATGTTTACCCAGGTTCGGGCCCTCTCGATGGAGGTAATGCCCTACTTCCTGCTTGATTGATCTTGATGATATGAGTATTACAAGAGTTCATCTACCACGTGATCGTAGAGGCTAAACCCTAGAAGCTAGCCTAAGGTACGATTGTTGTTGTCCTGTGGACTAAACCCTTCGGTTTATATAGACATCGGAGGGGGCTAGGGTTACACAGAGTCGGTTACAAGGGAGGAGATCTACATATCTGTATCGCCAAGCTTGCCTTCCACGCCAAGGAGAGTCCCATCCGGACGCGGGACGAAGTCTTCAATCTTGTATCTTCATAGTCCAACAGTCCGGCCAAAGGATATAGTCTGGCTGTCCGAGGACCCCCTAATCCAGGACTCCCTCAGTAGCCCCTGAACCAGGCTTCAATGACGATGAGTCCGGCGCGCAGAATGTCTTCGGCATTGCATGGTGGGTTCCTCCTCCGAATACTCCACAAAAGTTTGTGAACACAAGGATAGTGTCCGGCTCTGCAACAAATTCCACATACCACCGTAGAGAGAACAATATTTCCACAAATCTAATCTGCTGACAGCTTTTCACAACGTGACGTACTGCCGTGGTCTGGTCATGACGAACCGTTTTTCCGAGCCTGCCACTGCACGTGTTGCGAGGCGGTTTTTATTGGCACGTCCTATCGAAGCAGAGATCGTGTCCCTTTTTTCACGGGATTCTCATCAATACGGGTATGGGTAACCAAATCGTGCCTGTTGGTATGACTTCTCGATTTTAGGCAAGTCCCAAACGGCCACGCGGAGGACGCTTGATATTCATCCTCTTTATAAAGGGGCCTAGGCCTGTCCCCTTCTTCTCGCGCTCAATCGAATCCTTCCCCCACCTCGAGTTCCAACACCCAAGGCTCAGGCTAGGCGCTTCGGACCTACAATAAAGTCCGGATCCAACCTTCAAGGTCGGTGGATGCCCTCCTCTGTCACAGAGGAGGACATCAAGAAGCTAAGAGAAGCTCGGTATTTGACCGGCGAAATCTCGCACAGGCTGCCTGCCCGAGGGCAGGTCATTCCCGCTCCCGAACCTGGCGAGAGTGTCGTATTCGTCTCCCACTTCCTCCGAGGGCTAGGTTTTAGTCTAGATCCCTTTGTCAGAGGGCTCATGTTCTACTATGGGCTCGATTTCCATGATCTGGCTCCGGATTCCATCCTTCACATCTCGTCATTCATCGTCGTGTGTGAAGCCTTCCTCCGCATTACCCCACACTTCGGCTTATGGCTCAAGACCTTCAATGTGGAGCCGAAGATGATTGAGGGGCGACACGCAGAGTGCGGAGGTGCCGTAATAAGCAAAGGCGCCGATGTTCCATGGCCAAAGGGTTCCTTCCCGGAGGTGTCCAGTTTATGGCAACGGGAGTGGTTTTATTATCACAGCTCCCCGGGGTACTAAGTGGGTAGCCGCCCCTGCCTTCCGCTCGGGCCCCCCGCCACAACTGGCGTCATGGGTCAACAAGGGGCTGGACTGGGGGCCAGTAAATGATGTGCCGACATTGCAAAGTCGTACCTGAGATCTCCTCGAGAGAGATGTCAGCCTTGTTAAGGTAATGCAAGTCATGCTAGTTCGTCGAGCCCTGCCTTGCAAACGTCGACCTCTCCGTATGTGGGAGTTCAACCCGGAAGGACCATGAACTATTCAGCACTTCTTCGGCGTGACGCTCGAAGAGATGTACAGATCGTTCTTCGGATCACAAATAGAGTGTACGGACACCTCCGAGGATGCGGGTCTGAACTGCAATCGTCCAGACACTCAAGTAAGTAATTCCGCGGCCGAACACGTTGTCTTTTAATTTATCACAAAGTCATTCTGAAAAGTCGCCTTTTGACCAGGACTGGATAAAAAAGGTGAAGATGATCAGGTGTCCGGCCCCCCTTCCCGAAGGCTCACCAGATCCTGCACTAGCTAGGATGCTTGAGCTTGCGCCTTATCAAGCGCCATCAGGGGAAGATAAAGGGAGGAACAAAGAAGCCGAGAGCGAGCCTCACTCACTATTCATCCGAACCGGGGGAATTAGTGCCTCCGCAAAGGAGGATAACCGGGGGGAACAGTCTAAAATTCCCTCTCCCCATGGAAGGAAGAGGACCGCCTCTGAAGACTTGGAAGTAATGGTCTCCAAGCGAGGGAAGAAACCTTTGTCAGGGGGTCCTACCCCGGAGGGCATCCTTACCGTACAGTACCCGCAAGGGGACCAGCCCTCCACCGAGCTGTGAGTAAACAAAAGTACTTTCGATAAATATATCCTGCTTCATCTCTGAGAATGATAACCGAGACATATGTCTTGCAGTCCGGATCGTAGCCCTTCTCGACAGAGTTCGTCTTCGGGGGATCTTCTTCCGGAGATGATGAAGAGCGAAACGCCTCCCCATGCCTCCCCGCCTCATGAAGCGGACGACCCTGAGGTGTCGTCACGGAGGGTTTCTCCTGATCCGCCAAGGCCAGAAGGTAACCCTTCGGCCACCCGAAGTCCGGAGTATCCGGTTCCTAAGGAGAGCAACAGAAAGAGTCCGGGACCGTCTGGTGCGCAACCAGACGCACTGATGAATCTTCTGGAGCGAGCGGCTATCTCAGAAGCGCATCGTACGCTAATGGGTACGGTGGTTGAGAGGATTTCATCCGCCGAAAGCGGGTTACATGAAGCTTTTATGAGCCTGCTAAGAGGCTTTGAGGTACGCAAAGTAATATATATTTTGATGGTACCGCACACGCTAGGTGTGCCCTATGCAGATAGTAGCCCCTGTGACTCTGGTTGATGTCGAACAAGACGGCAACTAGAGGATCATAGTCCCAGGTAATAACCATGCTGCCTTTACGTGCAGGCGGCCGAGGGTCCGGTGGCTAGCCGGATGTTCGATGCAATTTTGTACCAAAGAGGAGAACTGAGTACTGATGCATAGTATTAAAGAGCAAAAGAAGAAGACTGAAGAAAATATGGATCAGTGATTTATCTTGCATGTTTATTTCTCTGAGTTTTATTTACAGGACTAAACCATCGAATCCATTTCTTTAATCATAAAGGATTTTTTTTTCTCAAGTGCAGAATACACAGGGATAAAAATATTTGTACACACACGAGCTAGTGTATGCATGAACTAGCCATCTCTCTTGATTGGATTTGTATGTGGTGCATGAAAAATTGCCTACGTACTTGCATGCATCGAAGATCATGCGGAAAGTAATATGCACGTAAAGCTCACATGGTCAATGTATTCGTACGTAATCGATCTGGCTGATGTATGTGTACAAGTATCTGAATATCCACGCGTGTAAATACATTGCTGAATACCCACTCCACTGTGTATGTACGTATTCGGATATCACGGCCAACCGGCCATGCACAGATACGAATCCAAATACCGGCCAGCTGAAGAGTACGTGTACATGAAATATAGCATGTGTTGGCATCGGATGGAATATGCACGTACAAGGCTGGTGTTTGGATGTAAAGATTCAGATGCGTACTGAATAAGGCTAATGTTTGGCAAGTTGTGATTTTGATGCAAACAATGGACAGACTTGGGCGTGAGGAAGAACAATAGAAGGAAAGAAATATACGCCAGACTTGGACGTGAAGAAGAATAACAGAAGGAAAGAAATCTACGGCCGCGTCCCAGGTCGTCTAACTTGCCATCCATCCAACGCCCCGGGCTGGCTATATATATAGTCATCAGGAGGGAGCCTCCAGTGGGAGACAGAGGCAGCCGGCGAGGCAAAAGCACCTCCCCGTAGGCTCCTGCACACAGAGAAGACGAGGAGACGCGCCCCTGGCGGCAGCATCGAGAGGAGACGCGCCTCTGGCGGCAGCGTCGAGAAGATCGGAGAGCGCGCCCATGCAGTAGCGCGTGCGCCAAGGGGATGCAGGCATGCGGCGACGACATCCTCACACGGAAGCAAAGAGCAGATGAAAGTGCCCGCGGGAGGACTTCCGGCGGTGCAATAATCTTGTTGTTTTTCTATGTGTTATTGGAGGATGGCCAAAGGACATGTTGAGTTCATGATGTACGTATGCATCACTACCGTCTTGCGGCGAGGCGAGAACACATCCACGAGAGACAGCAACAAGCACACATCCGCAGGCTCCCGCACGCGCAGAGAATACGAGGAGACGCGCCCCTGGCCACAATGTCGAGGAGATCGGAGGGCGCGCCCATGCGACAGCGCGTACGCCAAGGGGACGCAGTGACGGCATCCTCACACGGAAGCAGAGCATCGACAAGCAGATGAACGTGCCCGCGGGAGAACTTCCGGCAGTGCCATAATCTTTCTTTTTCTATGTGTTATCATCTATTTTGCAGAATGACCTACGCACGATGCGCCTAGCAGAGGTGGCCGAGGACGATGGAGCACTCTTCTCAGATTTGAGGAGGCGAACGACACGCCCAACGGAGGTGGCCACGGACGAAGAGGCGCTCTTCTCGTACAGGTGCTGTCGAGGCGGCGGACAACACGCCCAGCGGAGGTGGCCGCGGACGAAGAGGCGCTCTTCTCGTACCAGGTGCTGTCGAGGCGGCGGACGACGCGCCCGGCGGTGGTGGCCGCGGACGAAGCGGCACTCTTTCTCGTACCAGATGCAATGAAAACGGCGGGCGGCGCAGGACAAGGAGACTGCATCAACACCGTCAGGCCCATCGCCAACATCATCAACCCAGTGTCGTGGAGGATTGCAGTGTGGAGCTCGCAAGGAGGACGTAGGTGTGGTGCTCGTTGGGGACACCGTTGACGTCTGCTTTGTCAAGATGGAGCCCAGAGGCGTGGAGGCTTGCGAGGATGCCGCCGCCGTGCCACGGTGGATGGACGGAGCTCGTTAGGACAACGCCCATCGTCTTCTTCATCAAGCAAGCGCAATGGAGGACGGAGGCGCGGAGCTCGGAGGATGTAGCCGCGTTCCGCGGGCATGGCGCCATGGAGTTCGCAAAGACGACGCCAAGGTTAACATCATCAATCAAGTGCCATGTATGGACGGAGCTCGCTAGGACGACGCCCGTCGTTTTCTTCATCAAGCAAGCACCGTGGAGGAAGATGGCGTGGAGCTCGCGAGGATGCCGACACTGTGCCATGGTGGATGGCGGCGCGCAGCTCGCCAAGACGATGCCCATCATCAACATCGTCAACCCGGTACAATGGAGGATATATGGCGCAGAGCTTTCGTAAGAAGGACGTCGCCAATGTCAACATCACCAAGCCGTTGTCGTGAAGGACGGAGGTGTGGAGCTCGCAGGACGACACCATCGATGTCTACCTTGTCAAGATGGAGCCCGCGACCCGGAACCATGAAGAGGATGCACGCCCATGTACTGCCCGTAACACGGAGAAGATGGTGCTACACGGTATCGTCTGTGACCCAGAGGAGAAGATGGTGACACACGGCGCTCTCCGTGGCCCAAAGCCCATGAAGATGAGGCAAGATGGCTAGGAGGCGACATGGCTTCACCAACACTAAGTTTCGATGGCCCCGTGAGGCAGCGTCCTTTGTCTTGACGGACTACCGTAAACACGGCGTCCAACCGAGACGAGGCGCCAACCACATCGGCATTGCCGATACGAGCGAGCGTTGGTTTTACACCGATACCGGTCTCCATAAGAATACTCCCACGAGGCAACCCCTCGTCAAGAAGCCCGAGCTGAGCAGGACCCATGCAACTTCAACACCGACTATATCAACGTTGTCAAGACCGATGAGGCGCAACGGCGAGGGCGAACGTGGCCAACACAAAGCCATGTTTTGAGCGGCACGTGTACCGATGAGGACACGGGCTTTGCCGCCGCCCACACCACACACACACCATCATCATCATGCATGGAGAACGCAAATCGAAGACGACGAAGATGACCACACGGCTTAATCGGAGGTATCTCGTGGAGCAACCCGCGGGAGTAATTAACCGGGAGGTTTTCGAGGCCCCGGGAACCAGGAGACCGCACATCGCCATAGTCAGGCAGGCCGCGCTAGTAGGCCACGGAGCGCAACCATATTTTATGGGATCTTGTAATTTTGTTCATCCAAAGAGATAAATGAAATACTTGTTTCCTGTATCACTTTTCTTTGTGTACTACGGTACACTGGCACGCCCGCATTTTTCTTTTTCCCTGGCGCATGAGAGAAATCCATACTCCTTCTCTTCCCTTCTCCTGGAGTGCTATAAGATTTTTCTCGTGTCAAACAAATTGGCACGCCCGGTGGGACATGGTTCTCCTCCCATCTTTGCTTCGCTGTGGTCATCGGATTCGTCTTCGCCCACCTCCCAATATGTATAGTATGGTACATGGCAAAGAATCGGCGGGGAGCTCTGCTGATCATGGTCACTTTCAAGACGGTGGACTCTCCCGTGGTAGCAACTCGGAGCCGGTGGTGATCCAATTTGGAACAATACCATTGACGACCGTCATCAAGCTCGGCGCCAAGATCTACTTGCACCAAGTCATGGAATCTGCGTAGTTTCAAACTATGCAGTCCATGAAGGTGCAAAGGCGGGTGACACCCAAGGCGAAGAAGGTGCGTCGTGAGCTTATGCTCAAGCCTCGCCCTATTGAAGGAGTCAATATGGGAGGACATCAATGGAGACATGGAGGCGGCTCAACACCTCAATGCTAAGACCGTCAATAGGTGAGCAAGTGTGGCTTCCCTTCACGCCTCTACCGTGACTGCACACTCGAAGCCGCCAACACCAACACCACGGTACACCAAGGTCAAGCTGCATGGAATCTTAGGGAAGCATCCCAAGGCCCTACAGTCACCATCAACATCACCGAGGTGCAAGGCACCATGTCTTCACAACTCGATGGTCGATGGTTTTCTGTCCTCTCTTGTGAGTCACTGGCACTAGGTGGCGAGGATTCAAGGTGCGGATCTTCACCAACTCCAGGAACATGTGAACCATATCCATAGGCGGCTCCATGATCAAGGAGTGCCGAGTACTTCATCAATGCAGGTTTCAGGTAGGATGAGGTGCCAATCCCCAAGTCATCGTCCTCAGCATGAGCGCCTCGATGACAATCTTCGCCAAATCGCCACTTAGAGTAGGGGCATCCTAACATGCCCCCATGTTGGAACAGATGGTCAAGACATCAAGATGATGAGAGGAACCCTCGACCCATTCAACGTTGGCGGCCATGGGACCCTCCATGGCAAACACTTCCACCACAACAGGCATCCTGCCTAGGCGGGGGGCTCGGCCACAACTCAAGGTGATGGCGGACAGGGCTGCATCGCCCACTCGGCACCATGCGCCACCCCGTTCTCTCCAGGTGAAGCGTCATTAATGCAGCCACAAACTGGAGCTCTCCCGACGTGATACGTGACTGGTCCATGGTGGGGGTTGTTCACCCATCGCCGATATGGAGCTATCCTAAGGTGGTGCGTTGTCCAGACCACCATCGTCGCGGAGCTTGCCCAAGGTGTGGAGATCCATCTACATCACCGTTGCCGACATGGAGTGCCCCAAGGCAGGGCGCTATCTACACCGCCATCGACATGGAGTGCCCCAAGGCAGGGCGCCATATACCTCCGTTGCCACGGAGCTTGGCTAGGCGGAGCTCTTTCTTCTCCACCGTTGACATAGATATCTCAAAAGATGGGGCGGCTTCTGGATTGTCATCCCACAGCTTTCCCAAGGCGGGGATATCATCTACGTTGCTGCCTCCCACTTGGAGCTTGGTCCGGGCGGGGTTTGGTCTAAACCGCTGTCAACAAGGAGCTTAGCCTTGTGTGGTGGTCGGTCTACACCGTCACAAACATGTTAGCGCCCCAGGAGGAGCGTCATCTACATCATCACCAACACTGAGCTCGCTTAAGGGCGAGCACCGTCTACACCATCTTGGAGCTCCCAAAAGGCGGGCACGACTTTTGCGCCTCTACCAACAGGGGGCTCGACCAAGGCGTGGTGACGTCCACACCGCTGCCAATGTGGAGCTCACTAGACGTGGAGCATGTCCAGACCGCCTCCAATGTGAAGCATCGCCCGAACGCGGGTGCCATTTACATAGCCTCGGAGCACGCCTATGGTGGGCGTGCCGCTTGCTCCTCGCCAACATGGAGCGCACCAAAGGTTGGGCACCATCTACACCACCCGTGACCATGTTGGGGGCGTCATCATCAACCTCCGGCATAACAAGGAACGCTGCTACATCAACATGTCGTCACCATCTTCATCGACGTCACATTCGGCGGGGACTCCAACTACATTGACACGCTGCCATCCGACTACATCGACACGGCGTCGCAATCTTCATCAACTCTTAATCTGGCGAGGGTGTCATCTACATTGATGCCGACGGATGTCCACATGACATCGTCATCTTCTTTAACTTACTACCTGGCGAGGACACAGACTCCACCGGCACGCCGCCTTTCTTCTACACCGAGCGAAGGTCATCCCCGTAACTGCGACGCCCCAAGGTCTACATCGACGAGCTAGTATTATCGTCATCTTTTAGCATCGCTGTCATGCGGCGACACGCAAGTCTTCTCCAACTTCTACATCAACACGCTTCCCCGACATCGTCCAAGCTCCGACAAGGCGAAGCTGTACTCCATCGACTTGTCTTTACCGATGAAGCAATCCATGTCTTGCCAGGCACCGACGAGGTGAAGGCAAGTCATCCAGTCCGACACCGACAAGGCGGACACCACCAGGCCGGGAACCGACGAGGAGAAGGCCGCCCAGTTCATCATCGGACAATTGACAAGACGAAGGTACATGGCTAAGAATGGCCGGAGCGATGGGCGTACCGCTCTCCCCTTCACTTCATCACCACATCCCCACCATCTACACCAAGCCAATGACGCAATCGGAGCCTTCAACAAGACACTCAGCAAGATACTCAAGAAGACAGTGACAAGGAACAGGAGAGACTGACTCGACCATCTCCTCGAGTCCTTGTGGGCGTACCACACTATGGTCCGTACCCCAACACGGGAGACTCCATTTTCTCTCATTTTACGGGAGTGAGGCAGTCCTACCACGGGAGGTCCAGCTACCCTCTTTGAGGGTGGCTATCCAAGATGAGATCACCCAAGACGAACAGGTACAACTACGATTTCAGGAGCTCGACGCCCTTGAAGAGGGGTGACTTCATGCCCTACAGAACCTGGAGCTTTACCGCCAGAATATGGTGAGAGCTTACGACAAGCTCGTCAAGCAATGTGTCTTCCGAAAAGGCGAGTTGGTCCGGGTGCTTAGGCGGTCCATCATCGTGACGCACAAGATGAAGGGCAAGTTCGAGCCGAAGTGGGAAGGACCATACATCATCGAGCAAGTCTACGACGGGGAAGCATACCAACTCGTTGATTCCCACGGAGTCCGACCTATGCCCCCAATCAACGGAAGGTTCCTTAAAAAATATTTTTCTTAAAGTTTTGCCTCTTTTGTTGCCTTTCGGTTTTTTTTGTTGGGGAAACTTTTTCTGTGGGCTATCGGATCCATGGTGCACTCTCCTTTGCATTTCGTGGATATATCTAGTTTTCCCCAATTTTTATGGACTAAGTCCAACAAAAAAGGCTTTCCCCCATCGCACTACGTTGTTGATTGAAGTTTCGGCTACCCTAGGACTTGTTGGAGGGCGGCACAATGTGTCAAGTTGCAGGTGGAGCGGCTCCTACACCCACAATGCACGACACGTACCAGGTGTATGCTTCCGGAGGCAGCGGAGATGATTACTTGGGCACTTCTGAGTATTGAGACCCACGCTCTTCATGTTTCCCGGCATGCCTCGTGTTCACAGAGACTCGCACTCCAGGGAAGACTATAGGAAAAGATCATGGAGGGCTGCCTGACCCAACACAAGTTGGTTTGGTGCGTAGTCACATGGCAACCCTGGGGTGAGCCACCAGAAGCCCCAGATAATGTGCTAGAGGGTTTTTCCTAGTCCACAGAGGTGAACAGTTCCCTTCCAATTTCCCAAGGTGGGTCCCCAAGAAATCGTGGAAGAAGAGTCCTCAAGAAGTTCAGCCGAATGTCAAAGCAAGTCCATGAAGTTCGCAGCCCATCAATCATCCGCGTGAGCAATCAAAATAAAATTCCCAAAGTCCAGGAAGCAAATTCAAGAAAAATCCCAAAAGTACAAGAAGCAATCAAGTGGTCCCAAGCAGAAAGGGACCCACTGGAAGGAAGGAGGGAGGTAGCTGTTCACCACCCCTCAATATGCACGAAGAAAAATCGCCAAGTTGTTGTCCCAAAACCATTTAACCTGAACTTACCACACCCAAGTCTCTGGGTTCATGGGGCGTGTGCAGGGGGCATGTTGAGCTGTGGGGGCCCTCAGTATGATGATGGGCTAGAGTATGAATTTTTGTTGCCTCTCGGAAGCATCCCGAAACACGGCGTCTTCATACACGTACACCAAAGCTATTTAAGTGGTTGAGTTGCAATCGTCAAGGTCTTTCGATGGTTCCCAATGACAAGTCCCTCGGTAGCCTTCTCGGATATCACGCCTATAGCTGGTGTATAACGGGAAAGCCAACATTTTAAAACCCACAAACTTTTTCCCCTCTCTTTTTCGCCTGTTTTCCTTTGGTGTTTCTGGTTGTGCCCCTACAACATCTTGGCAGCCATGGAGAGGCGCTTCCTGTCATCATCGAAGGCATTCTGACGACAAATCACTACATCGAACTACATCATGGGTGTTTAGGGGCAGCAATACCCATGTTTCCCTAACAACGCCGACGACACCCCGGCAACCAATCTTCTACACCGACATGTATGATGGGCACTGGAAGATGACATCTGTGCACTCGTGAAGGTGGCAACGATTTGTCTCCGCAACCCCGTCTCCAACAACAATGAAGCATGGGGGCAACGTCAACCCCTCAATTATTCGTAAGGCCGATGGCGTCCCGGCGCACCACCAGAATTGTCACACCATGGATGGTGTGATGGTTCGCTCAACGAAGGGGAGCTATCGACGGTCTATCGATGCCTCGCTTACATCAACACAAGGAGATCACGGGAGCAGTGCAACGCGCCAGTGCGGCCAGCGTGAATCTGTGAAACCCTCCAATCAAGTCGGCTGGCACTGTAGCAGCTAGACGGTCGCGACGAGATTGGAAAACTTTCATTTTTTGTTTTCAGGACAAGGCATGATGATTCGCCATGAAATCAAGACGGAGTAGGGTTGCTTAGTTGACTGGCATCGTGCATGTTACACGATCCAACGAGCTCCCTCCAAAATACAAAGTGTAGATGGACATCCCTGCACCATATCATTTCCTGGATAAAACCATCGTTTTCGGGAGGGCACTCAGAGGCGCCGATTCCCGGGGTGATCCAACTTTCAGTCTGCACATAGGTTGATGTGCCGAATCAACCAAAAGAAAATTGTTTTCACCAAATTAAGTTCAACTTGCTGCGCACTCGAACTTTCTTTGGTGAAGGGGGCATTTGTCCGATGCAATTTTGTACCAAAGAGGAGAACTGAGTACTGATGCATAGTATTAAAGAGCAAAAGAAGAAGACGAAGAAAATATGGATCAGTGATTTATCTTGCATGTTTATTTCTCTGAGTTTTATTTACACGACTAAACCATCGAATCCATTTCTTTAATCATAAAGGATTTTTTTTCTCAAGTGCAGGATACACAGGGATAAAAATATTTGTACACACACGAGCTAGTGTATGCATGAACTAGCCATCTCTCTTGATTGGATTTGTATGTGGTGCATGAAAAATTGCCTACGAACTTGCATGCATCGAAGATCATGCGGAAAGTAATATGCACGTAAAGCTCACATGGTCAATGCATTCGTACGTACTCGATCTGGCTGATGTATGTGTACAAGTATCTGAATATCCACGCGTGTAAATACATTGCTGAATACCCACTCCACTGTGTATGTACGTATTTAGATATCACGGCCGACCGGCCATGCACAGATACGAATCCAAATACCGGCCAGCTGAAGAGTACGTGTACATGAAATATAGCATGTGTTGGCATCGGATGGAATATGCACGTACAAGGCTGGTGTTTGGATGTAAAGATTCAGATGCGTACTGAATAAGGCTAATGTTTGGCAAGTTATGATTTGGATGCAAACAATGGACAGACTTGGGCGTGAGGAAGAACAATAGAAGGAAAGAAATATACGCCAGACTTGGACGTGAAGAAGAATAACAGAAGGAAAGAAATCTACGGCCGCGTCCCAGGTCGTCTAACTTGCCATCCATCCAACGCCCCGGGCTGGCTATATATATAGTCATCAGGAGGGAGCCTTCAGGGGGAGACAGAGGCAGCCGGCGAGGCAAAAGCACCTCCCCATAGGCTCCTGCACACCGAGAAGACGAGGAGACGCGCCCCTGGCGGCAGCGTCGAGAGGAGACGCGCCCCTGGCGGCAGCGTCGAGAAGATCGGAGAGCGCGCCCATGCAGCAGCGCGTGCGCCAAGGGTATGCAGGCATGCGGCGACGACATCCTCACACGGAAGCAAAGCAGCGACGAGCAGATGAAAGTGCCCGCGGGAGGACTTCCGGCGGTGCAATAATCTTGTTGTTTCTCTATGTGTTATTGCAGGATGGCCAAAGGACATGTTGAGTTCATGATGTACGTATGCCTCACTACCGTCTTGCGGCGAGGCGAGAACACATCCATGAGAGACAGCAACAAGCACACATCCGCAGGCTCCTGCACGCGTAGAGAAGACGAGGAGACGCGCCCCTGGCCACAATGTCGAGGAGATCGGAGGGCGCGCCCATGCGATGGCGCGTATGCCAAGGGGACGCAGTGACGGCATCCTCACACAAAAGCAGAGGATCGACAAGCAGATGAACGTGCCCGCGGGAGAACTTCCGGCAGTGCCATAATCTTTCTTTTTCTATGTGTTATCATCTATTTTGCAGAATGACCTACGCACGACGCGCCTAGCAGAGGTGGCCGAGGACGATGGAGCACTCTTCTCAGATTTGAGGAGGCGAACGACACGCCCAACGGAGGTGGCCACGGACGAAGAGGCGCTCTTCTCGTACAGGTGTTGTCGAGGCGGCGGACAACACGCCCAGCGGAGGTGGCCGCGGATGAAGAGGCGCTCTTCTCGTACCAGGTGATGTCGAGGCGGCGGACGACGCGCCCGGCGGTGGTGGCCGCGGATGAAGCGGCACTCTTTCTCATACCAGATGCAATGAAGACGGCGGACGGCGCAGGACAAGGAGACTGCATCAACACCGTCAGGCCCATCGCCAACATCATCAACCCAGTGTCGTGGAGGATTGCGGTGTGGAGCTCGCAAGGAGGACGTAGGTGTGGTGCTCGTTGGGGACACCGTTGACGTCTGCTTTGTCAAGATGGAGCCCAAAGGCGTGGAGGCTTGCGAGGATGCCGCTTCCGTGCCACGGTGGATGGATGGAGCTCGTTAGGACGACACCCATCGTCTTCTTCATCAAGCAAGATCCATGGAGGACGGAGGCGCGGAGCTCGGAGGATGTAGCCGCGTTCCGCGGGCATGGCGCCACGGAGTTCGCAAAGACGACGCCAAGGTTAACATCATCAATCCGGTGCCATGTATGGATGGAGCTCGCTAGGACGACGCCCGTCGTTTTCTTCATCAAGCAAGCACCGTGGAGGAAGATGGTGTGGAGCTCGCGAGGATGCCGCCACTGTGCCCTGGTGGATGGCGGCGCGCAGCTCGCCAAGACGATGCCCATCATCAACATCGTCAACCCGGTACAATGGAGGATATATGGCGCAGAGCTTTCATAAGAAGGACGTCGCCAATGTCAACATCACCAAGCCGTTGTCGTGAAGGACGGAGGTGTGGAGCTCGCAGGACGACACCATCAATGTCTACCTCGTCAAGATGGAGCCCGCGACCCGGAACCATGAAGAGGATGCACGCCCCTGTACTGCTCGTAACACGGAGAAGATGGTGCTACACGGTATCATCCGTGACCCAGAGGAGAAGATGGTGACACAGGGCGCTCTCCGTGGCCTAAAGCCCATGAAGACGAGGCGAGATGGCTAGGAGGCGACATGGCTTCACCAACACTAAGTTTCGATGGCCCCGTGAGGCGGCGTCCTTTGTCTTGACGGAGTGCCGTAAACACGGTGTCCAACCGAGACGAGGCGCCAACCACATCGGCATTGCCGATACGAGCGAGCGTTGGTTTTACACCGATACCAGTCTCCATAAGAATTCTCCCGCGAGGCAACCCCTTGCATACCCGATGAAGCCGCTACATCGTCAAGATGTCCGAGCTGAGCAGGACCCATGCAACTTCAACACCGACTATATCAACGTTGTCAAGACCGACGAGGCGCGACGCCGAGGGCGAACGTGGCCAACACAAAGCCATGTTTTGAGCGGCACGTGTACCGACGAGGACACGGGCTTTGCCGCTGCCCACAGCACACACACACACCATCATCATCATGCATGGAGAATGTGAAGCGAAGACGACGAAGACGACCACAAGGCTTAATCGGAGGTATCTCGTGGAGCAACCCGCGGGAGTAATTAACCGGGAGCTTTTCGAGGCCCCGGGAACCAGGAGACTTCACATCGCCATAGTCAGGCAGGCCGCGCTAGTAGGCCACGGAGCGCAACCATATTTTATGGGATCTTGTAATTTTGTTCATCCAAAGAGATAAATGAAATACTTGTTTCCTGTATCACTTTTCTTTGTGTACTACGGTACACTGGCACGCCCGCATTTTTCTTTTTCCCCGGCGCATGAGAGAAATCCATACTCCTTCTCTTCCCTTCTCCTGGAGTGCTATAAGATTTTTCTCGTGTCAAACACCGGACTGGTGAATTTGCCGAACTGAGCGGCAACTTGATGCGGCAGATGCCGACATCGTGCTTATAAACAAGCGGCTTGACGAGGCATAGGGTATGTATTCTCCTATGATCAACACATATTAAGAGGAGCATGATGCTAGTATCTATAATATGATGTGACTGCAGATGGAGCTGTCGCCGTGGAGACCCTTCGGGCGGAACTTGCCCGGGCCAAGGAACAAGCCAGGAAGAGTGATGCGGCCGCCCTGAAGGCGGTCGAAGAGCTAAGGGCCGAACAGGCTGCGCATTGCCAAAACAAAGAGAAAATAGCCAAGATGGTTGTTGAGCTAAAAGATGCCGCCGGCCGGTATGAGCTTCTTGAAAAGGAAAGCCAAGCGAAGGCAGCGGACCTGAAGGAGGCCATGGAAGCGGCCAAGGAAACCCGCTCGCAAATCAGAGCGGCGAAGGAGGAACTCCGTCAAGCCGGAGATATCGCGGCTGGGAAGCCCTTTTTGTTGCGGACGAGGTTTGGAGACCCGAAGTATGCCCCTCTGGATAAATTATGGAGTTCTGCAAACACGTACTTGGATTTAGCAGCGAGTGCCGCTGATGCGACCAAGTTTTTCAAAGATCAGAAAGATCATGTAGTGGAAAGGTTGTTCTGGTCACAGTTCAGCACTCCAACGCGTGCGCTGCTGTTAAATGAACAAATGGCCGAGTGGGCCGAGCTCCATAGGTTGTTCGGACTTGCTATGAGGTCAGTCGTGGATCACCTTTGGCCGGAGGGACCGAGGCCGAATAGTTATTTTGGTCTAGTGCAACGATTCCTTGGCGTTGTGCCGCAAATTGACGCTATAAAGAGGTCGGCGTGCATAGAGGGTGCGCGGATGGCTCTTGCCCGTGTTAAGACATACTGGGCGGAGATGGAGGCCACCGCTATTGCAACCCGAGGCCCAGCCGCAGGTCAGGTCCCGGCCGAGCACTATTTTGAAGAAGTCCTAGAAGGCGCTCATGTAATAGAGACTCAGTGCTCGAAGAGTATCATGTTCAAGTGACATGTATCCCGGTTGTAAAAACAATGCTATTAAATTATAAAGGCTGTGTTTATACTTTTGCCTGAAAGTATTATGATGCCTCATGTGCGGCCGTTTATGTATATATGTATATAACCTGAAAGTTTGCAGTCGTCGGCTTCAGCCCCCACGCATATAATGCGGGGGTGTTCGCAAAAACGCGTATTCACACTTGATCCAACGTCTTGGTCCATTAAGGAGGTGATAGCGCAGTGAACGAGGCAATCGGACTATATTGCTTTAACACTTTCACTTAGCCATAGGAGTTTGACGGTGGGACTACTATATAGCCCCTGGTACCTCCGCGCTCATCCGAATACGGGGCACGTACATGCATGACCGGGAAACGGCCCTTCGTTAATCCGGAGGAATCCCGAAGATTCCGCTAAGTCATCGAGTGGTTATCCAGTCTCGCGCTTTATCATGACAGTCAGTTTTCGGCTTTCTCTACTGAGGTGCTCGTCCGGATGAACCACGGCACAATCGTAGTAGTTCTCCTGGTGCCACCTTAGCCGATAGAGCGGAACGTAAGGTAGCAAAACGCGGGAGCCGGGCACACCCAACATTTGACCAAAGACATGATTCGGAGCTGATGCATATAAGGCCAAACTCGCGACGCCGAACACTCCCTAAGGTATTCGGTCTTTACAACATATACCGGGCTGAATAACGCCCTTGATAATGATCCCTGAGTGTCCAGGTACGTGCATCATTCTGACGTGGCGAAATGCCAATAACGTCAGCATTGCTCTCGGTTATGCTGAGTATCCGGAGGATGTGAAGCAACAAGAGACAGTAAAAAAGGTTTACGCAGGGTCTTAATCTAAAAAGAAACCTTTGAGCGGGGCCCTGCTGCACGTCTGCGCCTATGTCTCCATTGTGCCGTATCCTGGAAGGGTGTAGCACGATTACCATCTGTAAAAAGAGAAGAACTTAGGTGAAAGTTGTCGTGCGAAAAATTGGTTATTCTCAATAAACCATTAAAAATCAAGATAAGTAAGGTCGAGCCGAACTGTAGTCCTTTTACATGCGGGAAGCCCCAAGTACCGCCTATGAGGGTAAATCCATCAAACCAGTCTTAGGTATATCTAAGCTGTTACAGCTAATGATGCGCCGGACTCGTCTAGCCATGTCCGCGGTCTTGACGACTGATCATTTATTCTGGTTGGAGAGGCCGTTTAGTGTTCGGCTGCTAAAGCCGCCACACGTTCTTCCGCGCGTAAGGAACGCTCGATATTTCTGCTAATTGTGATGATGCCACGTGGACCGGGCATCTTAAGCTTAAGAGAAGCGTAATGTGGTACTGCATTAAAACGAGCAAAAGCTGCTCTTCCGAGTAGTGCTTGATAGCCACTTCGGAATGGAGCGATGTCGAAGGTTAACTTTTTTGCTTCGGAAGTTGTCGGGAGAACCGAATACAACCTCTAGTACTAGAGAGCCCGTACAGCGGGCCTCTGGGCCTGGTATTACTCCCTTAGAGGTAGTATTACTGTGGCTGATTCTTGTCGGGTCTATCCCCATTTTGCGGACTGTGTCCTGATATATCAGATTAAGACTACTGCCGCCGTCCATAAGGACTCGTGTGAGATGGTATCCGTTGATTATTGGGTCTAACACCAAGGCAGCCAATCCTCCGTGCCGGATACTTGTCAGGTGATCCCTGCGATCAAAAGTGATCGGGCAGGCCGACCAGGGGTTTAACTTAGGGGTGACGGGCTCTACGGCGCGTGTGTCTCGGAGTGCATCTTTGCTTCTCCTCTTCGTCACGTGAATCATGTTCACTGTTTTGACCTCTGGTGGGAATTTTTTCTGTCCCCCAGTGCTTTGCTGGCGAGGCTCGTCCTCGTCTTCACTTGGTGTCTCCCTCCCCTTGTGTTCGGCGTTTAGCTTACCGGCCTGCTTGAAGACCCAGCATTCTCTGTGGGTGTGATTTGCAGGTTTATCGGGGGTGCCATGAATCTGACATAATTTGTCTAGAATCTTGTTTAGGCTGGACGGTCCATCTCTGCTGCCTTTGAAAGGCTTTTTCCGCTGACCGGGTCGAGAGCCCCTGAATCCGGCGTTTACCGCCGTGTTGTCTGGGCTGTCTTCGTTATTTCGACGCTTGCTTTTACTGCGTCGTGGTTTTCCATTGCCATCCCTGACTTCGGATGTGCCTGGGTCGCTGGTGCTACTACGGGCTAGCCAGCTATCTTCGCCCGCGCAAAAGCGGGTCATGAGGCTTGTTAGGGCTGCCATTGTTCTCGGTTTTTCTTGGCCGAGGTGTCTGGCGAGCCATTCGTCTCGGACGCTGTGTTTGAAAGCTGCTAAGGCTTCGGCGTCCGGGCAGTCGACGATTTGGTTCTTCTTAGTGAGAAATCTGTTCCAAAGCTTTCGGGCTGACTCTCCGGGCTGTTGAATTATATGACTTAAATCGTCTGCATCCGGAGGTCGGACATAGGTCCCTTGAAAATTAGCCCTAAAAGCATCCTCAAGCTCCTCCCAACTTCCAATTGAATTTTCGGGGAGGCTCTTCAGCCAGTGCCGAGCTGGTCCTTTCAGCTTGAGGGGCAAGTACTTGATGGCGTGGAGATCGCCTCCGTGAGCCATATGGATATGGAGGATAAAGTCCTCAATCCAGACCCCAGGGTCTGTCGTTCCGTCGTACGCCTCTATGTTCACGGGTTTGAATCCTTCTGGAAATTCGTGATCCAGCACCTCATCGGTGAAACATAGGGGGTGTGCGGCACCCCTGTATTTGGATGTGTCATGGCGTTCTGACGGTTGTAGTGTTCGGTTTTGGTTGTGCGCTGGAGTGCGCTTCCTAGATCCGTAAATGGATCTGGTCACGCCGGCCTTCTGGTGCCAGTCCTCACGTGAATCGTGTGTTGACTTATGTGCGGCCTTGTTAGCCGCTCTATCGCGGCCACGAGGTGGTCAATCCGACCGGTCGGCCGTTTTGTTTTTCGGCTGTGTGGGCTCTAAGGCCTCATCATCGAATTTAGGCAACAGCTTGCGCTTTGGATAGCTCTTTGTGTGGTAACTACCACCATACTTTTCTTCAGTGTCGAGCACTTTGTTCCATCTACTGTTCAGCATATTCTGCGTGGCCTTAAGCCTTTGCTTCTGCTTCTTCAGACTCCTCGCGGTGGCAATAAGCCTTCTGCGGAGGTTCTCTTGTTCCAAGTGCCCTTCCGGGATGATGTGTGCATCGTCGTCCGGACTATTTTCCTCTCCGGAGAGAGGTGGATTAGCTTTATCGTCGGCGTCGCCCTGATCGGACAGCGGCTCTGTACTATGTTCGTCGTTCGCTGGTTCGTCCTGCTCTGTCGCTGGGCCTGTGTGGTTGTCGTTTCCTCTGGAGTCGACCGGGGTGTTATTTTTTCTTGCGCTGTTATCGCTATTTTTGCCGAGGCAAGATTTGGAACAGCGCCTACACCGTCGCTTTGGTTGCTTCTCGAGGGAGCTATCCTTTGCTGCATCCTTCCGTTCCTCGTCATTGTTCTCTTTGGGTGTATCCACCATGTATATGTCATGTGATGAAGTGGCTGTCCAGCGCCCTGTGGGCGATGGTTCCTGTTCCTCTCCTGCATCGTCGTCCATGCCGTCGATGTCTTCGGAGTCGAAATCGAGCATGTTGGTTAAATCGTCGACAGTGGCTACTAAGTGGGTGGTGGGTGGGGAGCGAGTTTCTTCGTCGTCCGCATCCCATTCTAGCCGGATATAGTTCGGCCAAGGTTCTCCTGACAAGGAGAGAGACCTTAATGAATTTAGCACATCGCCAAAAGGCGAGTGCTGAAAGATATCCGTGGAGGTAAACTCCATGATCAGCGCCCAATCAGATTCGATAGGCACGGACGCGGGCAGCTCAGAGCCCATGGCCAGGGACGAATCCAATGGTTTGGATCCACGGGTCTCGTAGGAGGTGAAGTCGGTATTCGGCTCTATCGCCATCGAGTGTGCGGCCTCCGTGGGGGTCCATCCACCCATCCTCGGATGGCGCATTTTGTTCCGGATAGAGGGCCGGAGTAGTTGCAGGTGTGATCTCCCGAACACTGTCCGATGGCAGAGCTAAGTCATGCCCGTCGTGATTGTGCGGCGCACCTGGCATGGGCTCGAATCCGTCGAAGATCAAGTCTCCGCAGATGTCGGCAGTATAGTTCAAGTTTCCGAACCTGACCTGATGGCCAGGGGCGTAGCTTTCGATCTGCTCCAGATGGCCAAGCGAGTTGGCCCGCAATACGAAGCCGCCGAATATGAAGATCTGTTCGGGGAGGAAAACCTCACCCTGGATCGCATCGTTGCCGATGATCGAAGGAGCCATCAAGCCTTATGGTGATGGCACAGTGGAACTCTCAATGAAAGCACTAATGTCGGTGTCAAAACCGGCGGATCTCGGGTAGGGGGTCCCGAACTGTGCGTCTAAGGCGGATGGTAATAGGAGGCGGGGGACACAATGTTTACCCAGGTTCGGGCCCTCTCGATGGAGGTAATACCCTACTTCCTGCTTGATTGATCTTGATGATATGAGTATTACAAGAGTTGATCTACCACGAGATCGTAGAGGCTAAACCCTAGAAGCTAGCCTAAGGTATGATTGTTGTTGTCCTATGGACTAAACCCTCCGGTTTATATAGACACCGGAGGGGGCTAGGGTTACACAGAGTCGGTTACAAGGGAGGAGATCTACATATCCATATCGCCAAGCTTGCCTTCCACGCCAAGGAGAGTCCCATCCGGACACGGGACGAAGTCTTCAATCTTGTATCTTCATAGTCCAACTGTCCGGCCAAAGGATATAGTCCGGCTGTTCGAGGACCCCCTAATCCAGGACTCCCTCAGCGGCCTTGTCGGCCTCCTCGGCGGCAGCCTTGCCGGCCTCCTCAGCAGTGGCCTTGCCGGCCTCCCCGGCAAGACCCTCGCCGGCCTCCCCGGTGGCGGACTTGGCGGCTTCCTCAGCCGCGATCCTGACGGCCTCGGCCTCGACGTCCTTGGCCACCTCCCCAATCACGATGTAGATATCCTCCTGGTCCATCAAGGGAGGTTTTGGAAACCAAAAAGGACGAATGAAGCGAGGCCAAGATCAAGGTTCAGGACAAAAGAGAGAAGGAAAAAAAAGAAGACAGGGACGGAAGGCAGGCCACTTACCCGCACCAAGCTGAGAAGCGATCCCCTCCCCGCCAACATTCATTGCCGGAACGGAGCCACCAGCACCCAAGTCCGCCTCCTCCTCCCCCATGTGCATGGGCTCGGCGGTGGTTGCCCTTGCCGGGGACGCCCCTTTGGGCAGCGTGGTCGATGAGGGCGGCGTGCTGGGAGTGGCCCTCATGGGCTCCTCCTGCGGCTGCTCTCCTCCTGCAAACCCGACAAGGTCAGCACCAAGGATTCGTGCCCCAGCGCCCATCGATGGGGGCGAGTAATGAACTTACGCTGGGGGCTGAAGCCGGGGATGCGTCGGGGGCTAGCATCTGGGCTGATCTCCACCACCACCAGCGTGCGCGAAGTGCTCACCGGGGGCTTGGCACCCACCGAGGCCTTGGCCCTTTTCACCGCCGTCTAGGCCAGTGTCTCCGTCTCCCTGCGAAGACAAGATCAAGTCAGGGGAAATAGCACGGGCTAAGAATCAGAGTTGATAAAGGGCGAGATGCTTACTCTTCCTCCTCCGCCGGCCTCCTCTTCCTCTTTGGGCTGAATGACCCAAGGTCGAAGTCGGCCTCGGGTTTGTTGTCCGAAGGGGGAGGAGAAGGGGAAGGGGTCCTGCGCCGCTTGGACGAGGAAGAAGCGGCGGCCGCTGCATTCTTCTTCGCTGCCGCGGCCCTCGTCTGGCGCACAGATTGTGCCTGGGCCTGTTGCTATTGAGCGGTCCTGCCAGGCCGGACCGTCTCGCCAGAGCTAGCCCACCGCAGGACACGCCTCCTCCCCGGGGCCGGGGAGTCTTCCGCCTCGGTCGACTCCTCGACCACGTCCTCGACAAGGGGAGCCTCGGCACCGGCGCTGCTGGCCCCCTCGGCAGACCTCGCCCACACGGCGAGCTCTTTCTCTTCTATGGCTGTGTCGGCCTCATCCTCCACGGTGGCGACGCTGCCAGCCTCCCTGGCGAGTGTCGCCTCCTCTACCCTGGCGGCAATGTATGCCAGCTCCGCCTTGGTGGTGTCGCGGATGAGCAGCGACTCATCACGGACGTACCTATCCACAGGTTGTCGAAGAACTCCTGCACCCGTTCCGCTTCTGGCTCGGCCCAGCTTGGATCCAGGCCATGCGCGTTGAAGTCCGACATCATGGCGATGATGTCGGGGGTCCCCCGCTGGCAACCCAAACAGAGACCCGCCAGCCTTGACGACCTTGGCGGCCTTGACGGCCTTGCTGGCCTTCTCGGCCTTGCCGGTCCTCTCGACCCCACCGTCCTCGTTCACCTTGAGCTGGAAGAGCCTCTGGCAAAAATGGGCATGACCCAGCACCATGAAATTGTGCTTCAAGCCAGGGCGGAGCCTCATGATGCCAGCCGCGTTCCTAAAGTCCCAGGCCGGCCTCCCCTTATTGTGCAGTGGGGTGATCCGGCGGCGGATGAAGTCCGCCCCAATCATCTCCAGAGTGAGCCCAACCGAGGTGAGGCGGTGGATCCTAGTGGTGGCGACCGTGAGCTTCTTATCGTCGGCGTCGACGTCGCTCCAGTCCTTGTCGTGGACCGGCGGCTTCCTACGGACCCGGCAGAACTCTTGTGGGTCTTCCTCCTCAATCCAGCACCACCGGCCCAGCCACTCTTCCCACCTCTCCTTCTGGGCACCCTCCGGGTATGTGCCCCTGTTCTGGTTCCTCGGGATCCAGGTGATGCAGTTGGAGATGGCGCCCCCTGGCTGGATGCAAGGGGTGAAGTAATGCCGGAAGAGCGCCGTGCTAGGATGCACTCCGGCGAAGTCCTCACAGAGGTGGGCGAAGAAATCCATGCACGCTACGGCGTTCAGCGTGAAATCCAGAAGGTGGAAGCCGTAGGTGTGCATGACGTCATTGAAGAAATCCGAGAAAGGGGGGCAGAGCCCGCAGGAGAAGTAATCGACGAAGAAGGGATACCGGTTTGGGCCGGCCTCAGCGAAGGCGGCGGGGATGATGCGCGTGGCGGGGTGCCTCTCCCTCCCCCGCAGGGGCCTGAAGTAGTCCCTGAGGGTGACTGCATCGATCGTCGAGGGGAAGAGGGCACGCTCTGTTCGCATCTCCACCAGCTCGCTCTCCGGTGCCTCCTTCCCCCGGGCGTCCTTGGCCGCCCCTTTGCCCTTGCTCGTCTTGGGCGCCATGGCAGTTGAGAAGGGAAGGCAATGGGGACGCGGCGGCGGCGAACAGAGGCAAGAGCTTCGGCTCGCGCTTGAGGAAGAAGAAGAGGGGAACAGCGGTTCCAAGATTGGAAAAGGCACAGAGGGTAAAAGAGCAGTGCGCCTGCGGTTTTTCCTTTTTTATGGGGAAGGCGCGGGCTGCCTCTTTACCATTTACTACAACATGATGCGGGCATGCAGCAACCGCCCCACGCACGACCCCCATGTCACGCATTCAACGCGGGTTGTGGGGAAGCGCAACTGGCGAAGGAGTTACTGCAGTAAAACTCTACCACGCATGCCCACGCACCGTTCTGGGCCCGGCCCAACAACACTCTGCGCTTATGTATGGCCCAGGCCCAGGGGCTCCTGTCGCTATACAAAAGTAGGGGCCTTCTGTGCCCCTCTACTTGTGCGCGGGCAGTTGTAGTCGCGCCTGCGGCCACGCTTGGCGGGGCAGAGGAAGCAAGGGACAAGACTACCAGAGCTGCGCTGAGACAAGACGCGCAAAGAGCGAAGGGGCAAGGTGGCTTCCCCAGGCAAGAACCTTGCCGGGGACAACCTACGCTGCCCCGGCAAGAGCCTTGCTGGGGCAACTTACCCAACACCAGCAAGACCGCCACCCTTGAGCCTGAGAGTTCCGACACCATCGACAATGTTGGAACCAAGGCTCGGGAGGCGCCTACATGGTGGCATGCAGATCTTTGTGAAGACTGAAGGCCTGCGATACCACATGAGAACCAGAAGACGAAGGCCCCCCGGCAAGACCCTCGCCGGGACGCCCACAAGACCCTTGCCGGGGCCCCGCCAAGGCCCTTGCCGAGGACATCTGCGAGGCCACAACCGGGCCCGCACTTATCAAAGCTTTGCTGACCCATGGCCATCCCGACGCAGCAGCCAGACTGCCAACTAGGCATGCACCTGCGTGGCAGCATGCAGCGTCTAGGCCAACCAAGCAAGCACCTGCGTGGTGGCATGCGGATCTTCGTGAAGACCCTGCCACCACACCAGCTCAGCAGCAGCCAGGCAGCGTGGCGCTGCATGCCTCATCAGCTTGGACGCGCGTCGAAGCGAGGCGAGGCGGTGACAGACGAGACGACCTTCCTTGCCGTCCCCGATAAAGCAAGAGGACACGTCGGCAGCGCATTAAATGTGTTTTGTCCCATGGTGTCAGGATAAACTTGTACACTGTAGACGCTTTCCACCTCATGTGTGCTGCTGTGGCAGCCCCTTTGACATATAAAAGGAGGCCCGAGGCATACTGAGAAAGGATTCGGACTTTTTGGGCTAGGCACACACCGCATCTAGTTCAAGATCTCAAGAACACCAAATATACACCAAAGCAAGACTAGGGTATTACGCATCACTCGCGGCCCGAACCTGGATAAAACTTCCCCGCGTTGGTCTTCTAAACCCGCTCTTTTTACAGCCTCGCGCCCCAGCAACCGTAGTAGGGATTCCCTGTGATCCCATAGGTGTCGTTCTTGAACCCCGACAAATTCATTCATGATGCTACTGAAAATTATTATGAGGGAGGAACTTGTGCTTGTAGGAATTGCAATAATATCAAGTTTCCCCTCTTTATGTTGAAAGTTTTGAAGTTGCACTTGTTTTCCCTTCCTATGCTAGTTGATTCTTGTTCCCATAAACTGTTTGCTCACAAAATCCCTATGCATAGGAAGTGGGTTAGGCTTAAATGTGCTAGTAATTTGTTTCATGATGCTCTCTTTGTGTTTCAATTCTTTACTTTTATGCGAGCATCATTAAAATCATCATGCCTAGCTAAAAAGGCATTAAAGAAAAGCGCTTGTTGGGAGACAACCTGACACTTTTACCTACTGTTTTTGTGTGTTCACATGATTGGGCTACTGTAGTAATCATGTTTTATTGCTTTTGTTTCAATATAAAGTGCCAAGTAAAGCCTTTGGGATCATGTTGGGTGATAGTTGATTTGATCTTGCTGAAAAACAGAAACTTTTGCGCTCACAAAAATAATTCTCATTTTTAACAGAAGAGTGCTTTTGAGTTTATTTTTTCTGCAGAAGTTTAATATACAAATTTCTCACTTGGTCCTAATTTTTTCATGATTTTTGGAGTAGCATAAATATGGTAGTTATCCAGATCATTACAGACTGTTCTGTTTTTGACAGATTCTGTTTTCAATGCATAGTTTGCTTGTTTTCTAGTTTCTATGGCTTATATTGCTCAATATAAATTGTGGTAATGATATGCTACAGTATTAATTGTGTGGAAACAATTATGAATCTTGTCTTTGACAGTACCAAAGTGAAATGGTTTTCTCTTTATCATACTAACCTATCTCACGAAGTTCCGTTAAGTTTTGTGTGATTGAAGTTCTCAAGTTTTGGGCGAGATATCGTTATGAGGAGAATAAGGAGTGACAAGACCCTAAGCTTGGGGATGCCCAAGGCACCCCAAGGTAATATTTAAGGAAGATCCAAGAAACTAAGCTTGGGGATGCCCCGGAAGGCATCCCCTCTTTCGTCTCCAACATTATCGGTAACCTCACTTGGAGCTACATTTTCATTCGTCACATGATATGAGTTTTACTTGGAGCGTCATTTAATTTTGTTAGGATTTGCTTGATGTTATTTAGAATAATGTTTTGCATCTTTTATTTCAATAAAAGTGTCAAGGATAGCCTTTACCATGCTTATCTTGCAAGTATATGAGTTGCTGTTTCAAAACAGAAAGTTTATCGATGTTGCAAAAACTCCCTAGAAAAGTCAGAAAGTGATAAAATGTTGAAACTTTTTGCAAAATAAGCTCTGATAAATTTTCTACAGTGTGGGAAATTTTCATAACTTTTGGAGTTAGGGAAGTATTGATACTCTTGCATTCTTTATAGACTTTACTGTTTTGGCAGATTGTTGTTATGTTTGCATATGTTTGCTTCTTTAATGATCCTATTTGAGGATAGGAGTATTAAATATGCAGAGGCATTTAGTATGAAATGTTGAATAATAATTTTAGTTATTTTCTACAGTAAAGAATGATAAGGTTTTTGCATTGTTTTATACTAACTTATCTCACGAGTTCTTGTTGAGTTTTGTGAGGATGAAGCTTTTGAGATTTTGGAAAACCGTGAAATGAGAAGAATTAAGGAGACACAAAATCTCAAGCTTGGGGATGCCCAAGGCATACCAAGATAATATTCAAGAAGTCTCAAGCATCTAAGCTTGGGGATGCCCCGGTAGGCATCCCACCTTTCTTCTTCAACAATTATCGGTTAGTATCGGTTGAGCCTAAGTTTTTGCTTCTTCACATGATGTGTGCTATGCTTGGAATTGCATTTTGTTTTCTTTTTTGCTTGTTGTTTTAATAAAATACTTAGATCTGAAAGTTTTTAAATAAAATATAGTCCTCAAATAGTTGCCAGGGAGGCTAGGTAAGCGGCACACACATCCCGTCAACGAAGCTCTTTTCTATGGAATTGCTCTAGAGCTTCACTTATATCCTATGAGTAAATTGTTGAATAAATTGAATGTCATGAATTTGAAATAATATCATGCCTAGTGGTAGCTTCGCATTGGGTTTAGAAAGTGAAATCGTTTGAGGCTTGACAATCACAATATTGGTCATTGATACGTCTCCAACGTATCTATAATTTTTTATTGTTCCATGTTGTTTTATTATCAATCTTGGATGTTTTATAATCATTTTATAGTCATTTTATATCATTTTTTGGTACTAACCTATTGACATAGTGCCAAGTGCCAGTTGCTGCTTTTTCCATGTTTTTTACATCGGAGGAAATCAATATCAAACGGAGTCCAAATGCCACGAAACTCCATGATGATTTTTTTTATGGGCCAGAAGGAAGGCAATGGGCCCTGGTTGCACCTGGGGGTGCCCCGAGGGGGGCACAACCCACCAGGGCACGCCAGGAGGCCCAGGTGCGCCTTGGTGGGTTGTGCCCACCTCGGGTGCCCCCCGGACCGCCTCTTTGCTCTATAAATACCCCAAAAATACCAGAACCCTAGGGGAGTCGACGAAATATTCATCCAGCCGCCGCAGAGTCCAGAACCACCAGATCCAATCTAGACACCATCTCGGATGGGGTTCACCACCTCCATTGGTGCCTCTCCGATGATGCGTGAGTAGTTCTTTGTAGACCTTTGGGTCCGTAGTTAGTAGCTAGATGGCTTTCTCTCTCTTGCTGAATTCTCAATACAATGGTCTCTTGGAGATCCATATGATGTAACTCTTTTGTGGTGTGTTTGTTGGGATCTGATGAACTTCGAGTTTATGATCAGTTATATCATTTTATATCCATGAAAGTTATTTGAGTTTCTTTGATCTCTTATATGCATGATCTCTTATAGCCTCGTATTTCTTCTCCGATATTTGGGTTTTGTTTGGCCAACTTGATCTATTTATCTTGCAATGGGAAGAGGTGCCCGGTAGTGGGTTCGATCTTACGGTGCTTGATCCTAGTGACAGAAAGGGAACCGACACGTATGTATCATTGCTACTAAGGATAAAAAGACGAGATCTATATCTATCGCCATATAGATAAACGGATCTTATCTACATCATTTCATCGTTCTTATTGCATTACTCTGTTTTTCCATGAACTTAATACACTAGATGCATGCTGGATAGCGCTCGATGTGTGGAGTAATAGTAGTAGATGCAGGCAAGAGTCGGTCTACTAATCTTGGATGTGATGCCTATGTAATGATCATTGCCTGGATATCGTCATGAGTATTTGAAGTTCTTTCAATTGCCCAACAGTAATTTGTTTACCCACCGTTTGCTATTTTTCTCGAGAGAAGCCACTGGTGAAACCTACGGCCCCGGGGTCATATTTCTCATATATTTGCTTTGCTCTTTTTATTCAGATCTATTAAACCAAAAATACAAAAATACTTTGCTGCACTTTATTTTACTTGCGATCTATTATTCAATCTATTACAATTTTCTCCCATCTCCGTGCCAATTTCTAGCGCCATTACCCAAAAGGGATTGACAACCCCTTTAACACGTCGGGTTGCGAGTGGCTGTTATTTGTGTGCAGGGGATGTTTACGTTGTGTTTGCTTTGTTCTCCTACTGGTTCGATAACCTTGGTTTCATATCTGAGGGAAATACCTACCGCCGCTGTGCTGCATCATCCCTTCCTCTTTGGGGAAAAATCGACGTAGCTTCAAGCGACATCAGTCATACAAGCAATTCACGAATAATTAGTATAAGGAAGAGAACTTTCACATGCAAATACACTATCTTGGAAATCTTTTGTGATTGTGAGCCCCCATCAAAATATTATATGCCAGAATTGTTGACGTTGGACAAGGAAGACAACGTAATGGTTTATGTCTTTTCATATTCTCATAGAAGTTATATTGTCATAGATCCTTCAACATGTGGTGCTTGCCCCCCATCTTTGCTAGCCAAAAAAATTGCACCAAGTAGAGATACTATTTGTGCATCCAAAAACCCTTAAACCCAAATCTTATTTTCAAGAGTCCACCATACCTACCTAAGGACTGAATAAGATCCTTCAAGTAAGTTGTCATCGGTGCAATAAGGCAATAAAAATTGCTTCTAAAAGTGTTAGATCATTTAGTGTAAGAGAAAATTGAGCGTTGTACGAACTTGTGATGGCAAAGAATAAAAGTGACAGACTGCATAATAAAGGTTGCTATCATAAGGGGAAATATAACGTGACGTTCTTTTGCACTAAGAGGTTGAGCATACAAACAAATAAGTGCATGGCAACCTCTGCTTCCCTCTGCGAAGGGCCTATCTTTTACTTTTCAGTATTTACTTTTATGCAAAGAGTCAAAGTTTTTCTCTCTATTCCTTTTTATTTTTATCTTTCGGCAAGCATCATGTGGTGAGGAAATATCTAGGCACATATATCCAGTTGGATATGGGTAGCATGAGTTATTATTGTTGACATCACCCTTGAGGTGAATACGTTGGGAGGCAAAACAATAAGCCCATATCTTTCTATGTGTCCGGTTGAAATGTTTTGCTTATGTGTATGCGGTGAGTGTTATAAATCAAAGAAAACTATATGATGGTTGAGTATGTGGAGCTCTTACTTAAACTCTGTTGAATAAGTTGAATTAAAACTGCTTCGTGATTGAGAACATAGGTTGTTGAGTTTCAAGAGAATTCATTGTTTGAACCTTAACATGTGAATTGGTTGCTACCATAACATGAGAAGTTTTATAAGAAAGAATTGTTGTTATGATGCTAGGAAAAGTGATTGAAATTGTCATTGATCAAACTTATGCACTTTGCTAGCATTCACACTTCATAAATTATTTCTTTTATCATTTACCTACTCGAGGACGAGTAGGAATTAAGCTTGGGGATGCTGATACGTCTCCAACGCATCTATAATTTATTAAGTATTCATGTTGTTATATTATCATTATTGGATGTTTTACAATCATTTTATAGCAACTTTATATCATTTTTTGGGACTAACCTATTGACCCAGTGCCAGTTGTTGTTTTTTGCTTGTTTTGTACATCGCAGAAAATCAATACCAAACGGAGTCCAAATGGACCATAAGACCACCAATGGGCCAGAGAAGCACCTGCGGGGTGCCCCGAGGGGGGCACAACCCACCAGGGCGCGCCCAGGTGGGTTGTGCCCACCTTGGTGGCCTCCCGCAACCCCTCTTTACCCTATAAATTCCCAAAAATTCCAGAAACCCTCGGGGTTAACCTGGATCAGAAGTTCCGCCGCCGCAAGGCTCTTTAGCCACAGAAAACCAATCTAGACCACGTTTTGGCGCCCTGGTGGGTTGTGCCCACCTTGGTGGCCTCCCGCAACCCCTCTTTACCCTATAAATTCCCAAAAATTCCAGAAACCCTCGGGGTTAACCTGGATCAAAAGTTCCGCCGCCGCAAGGATCTGTAGCCACAGAAAACCAATCTAGACCATGTTTTGGCACCCTGCCGGAGGGGGAATCATCACCGGTGGCCATCTTCATCATCTCAGCGGCCACCACGATGAGGAGGGAGTAGTCCACCCTCGGGGCTGAGGGTTTGTATCAGTAGCTATGTGTTTAATCTCTCTCTCGTGTTCTTGAGATGTCACGATCTTGATGTATCGCGGGCTTTGTTAATATAGTCGGATCATATGGTGTTTTCCCCTCTCTATGTTGTTGTGATGAATTGAGTTTTTCCCTTTGAGATTTCATTGTTATCGGATTGAATAATTTTATGGATTTGAGAACACTTGATATATGTCTTGCAATTGAATACTAGTGGTGACAATGGGGTATCGTATTGATTCACTTGATATATGTTTTGGCACTCAACTTGCGGATTCCCAAGGTGACATTAGGGTAATCTTTGCATAGGGGTTGATGCACGTTCTTGTCTTTGTTTCTCCGGTAGAAATCTTGGGCACTCTTTGAAGTTCTTTGTGTTGGATTGAGTACTATGAATATGAATTTGCTTTGGTGTTATTTTAGTACAAACTCTAGGATAGACCGAACGGAAAGAATAGCTTTGTGTTATTTTAGTACCAACTCTTGAATAGATCGAACGGAAAGAATAGCTTTGAGGTGGTTTCGTACCCTACAAACAATTTATTCTTATGTTCTCCGCTAGATAGGAACTTTGGAGTGATTCTTCATCGCACTTTGAGGGGTGGTTATATTATCCAATTATATTAGCATTGTTGAGAGGTTGCACTAGTGAAGTATGGACCCTAGGCCTCATTTTCAAGCATTGCAATACCGTTTTTGTGCCCGTTTACTATTTGCTACCCTGTGATGTATACTACGCAACCTTCTTCTTGTAGATGTTGTTGGTCCTCCAAGTGCAGAGGTTTGTAGGACAGTAGCAAATTTCACTCAAGTGGATGACCTAAGGTTTATCAATCCGTGGAAGGCGTAGGATGAAGATGGTCTCTCTCAAGCAACCCTGCAACCAAATAACAAAGAGTCTCTTGTGTCCCCAACACACCCAATACAATGGTACATTGTATAGGTGCACTGGTTCGGCGAAGAGATGGTGATACAAGTGCAATATGGATGGTAGATATAGGTTTTTGTAATCTGAAAATATAAAAACGGCAAGGTAACAAGCGATAAAAGTGAGCATAAACGGTATTCCAATGCGTTGAAACAAGGCCTAGGGTTCATACTTTCACTATGCAAGTTCTCTCAACAATAATAACATAATTGGATCATATAATATCCCTCAACATGCAACAAAGAGTCACTCCAAAGTCACTAATAGCGGAGAACAAATGAAGAGATTATTGTAGGGTACGAAACCACCTCAAAGTTATCCTTTCTGATCGATCTATTCAAGAGTCCGTAGTAAAATAACACGAAGCTATTCTTTCTGTTTGATCTACCATAGAGTTCGTACTAGAATAACACCTTAAGACACAAATCAACCAAAACCCTAATGTCACCTAGATACTCCAATGTCACCTCAAGTATCCGTGGGTATGATTATACGATATGCATCACTCAATCTCAGATTCATCTATTCAACCAACACAAAGAACTTCAAAGAGTGCCCCAAAGTTTCTACCGGAGAGTCAAGACGAAAACGTGTGCCAACCCCTATGCATAAGTTCAGAAGGTCACTGAACCCGCAAGTTGATCACCAAAACATACATCAAGTAGATCACGTGAATATCCCATTGTCACCACAGATAAGCACATGCAAGACATACATCAAGTGTTCTCAAATCCTTAAAGACTCAATCCGATAAGATAACTTCAAAGGGAAAACTCAATCCATTAAAAGAGAGTAGAGGGGGAGAAACATCATAAGATCCAACTATAATAGCAAAGCTCGCGATACATCAAGATCGTTCCAAATCAAGAACACGAGAGAGAGAGAGAGAGAGATCAAACACATAGCTACTGGTACATACGCTCAGCCCCGAGGGTGAACTACTCCCTCCACATCATGGAGAGCGTCGGGATGATGAAGATGGCCACCGGTGAGGGATCCCCCCTCCGGCAGGGTGCCGGAAAAGGGTCCCGATTGGTTTTTGGTGGCTACAGAGGCTTGCGGCGGCAGAACTCCCGATCTAGGTTATTTTCTGGAGGTTTCTGTATTTATAGGGATTTTTGGCATAGGTCTCACGTCAGGGGGGGTCTCCGAGTCGTCCACGAGATAGGGGCCCACGCCCAGGGGGGTAGGGCGTGCCCCCCACCCTCGTGGATGGCCCGGGACTCTTCTGGCCCAACTCTTTTACTCCGGGGGCTTCTTTTGGTCCATAAAAAATCATCAACATTGGCACGTCAACTGGACTCTGTTTGGTATTCCTTTTCTGTAAAACTCAAAAACAAGGAAAAAAAACATAAACTGGCACTGGGCTCTAGGTTAATAGGTTAGTCCCAAAAATCATATAAAATAGCATATAAATGAATATAAAACATCCTAGATGAATAATATAATAGCATGGAGCAATCAAAAATTGTAGATATGTTGGAGACGTATCAGCATCCCCAAGCTTAATTCCTGCTCGTCCTCGAGTAGGTAAATGATAAAAACGGAATTTTTGATGTGGAATGCTACCAAACATAATTTTCAATGTAATTCTCTTTATTGTGGCATGAATGTTCAGATCCAAAAGATTCAAGATAAAAGTTTAATATTGACATAAAAATAATAATACTTCAAGCATACTAACCAAGCAATTATGTCTTCTCAAAATAACATAGCCAAAGAAAGCTTATCCCTACAAAATCATATAGTTTGGCCATACTTCTTTTTCGTCACACAAAATGCTCCCATCATGCACAACCCCGATGACAAACCAAGCAATTGTTTCATACCTTAGTATTCTCAAACTTTTTCAACTTTCACGCAATACATGAGCGCGAGCCATGGACATAGCACTATGGGTGGAATAGAATATGATGATGGGGGTTGTGTGGAGAACACAAAAAAGGAGAAAGTCTCACATTGATGCGGCTAATCAACGGGCTAGGGAGATGCCCATCAATTGATGTCAATGCAAGGAGCAGGGATTTCCATGCAACGGATGCACTAGAGCTATAAATGTATGAAAGCTCAACAAAAGGAAACCAAGTGGGTGTGCATCCAACTTGCTTGCTCACGAAGACCTAGGGCATTTGAGGAAGCCCATTGTTGGAATATACAAGCCAAGTTCTATAATGAAAAATTCCCACTAGTATATGAAAGTGACAAAATAAGAGACTTTCTATCATGAAGATCATGGTGCTACTTTGAAGCACAAGTGTGGAAAAGGATAGTAGCATTGTCCCTTCTTTTTGGGGGGCCTTCCTTTTTTATTTGGCCTTTCTCTTTTTCTTCTTTTTTCGGCCTTTCTTTTTCTTTTTTTTGGCCTTTCTTTTTTTGGGGACAATGCTCTAATAATGATGATCATCACACTTCTATTTATTTACAACTCAATGATTACAACTCGATACTAGAACAAAATATGACTCTATATGAGTGCCTCCGGTGGTGTACCGGGATGGGCAATGAATCAAGAGTGACATGTATGAAAAATTATGCATGGTGGCCTTGCCACAAATACGATGTCAACTACATGATCATGCAAGGCAGTATGACAATGATGAAGCGTGTCATAATAAACGGAACGGTGGAAAGTTGCATGGCAATATATCTCGGAATGGCTATGGAAATGCCATAATAGGTAGGTGTGGTGGCTGTTTTGAGGAAGATATAAGGAGGTTTATGTGTGATAGAGCGTATCATATCACGGGGTTTGGATGCACCGGCGAAGTTTGCACCAACTCTCAAGGTGAGAAAGGGCAATGCACGGTACCGAAGAGGCTAGAAATGATGGAAGGGTGAGAGTGCGTATAATCCATGGACTCAACATTAGTCATAAAGAACTCACATACTTATTGCAAAAATCTACAAGTCGTCAAAACCAAGCACGACGCACATGCTCCTAGGGCGATAGATTGGTAGGAAAAGACCATCGCGCGTCCCCGACTGCCACTCATAAGGAAGGAATCAAAGAACACCTCATGCTTCAAATCTGTTACACAATGGTTACCATACGTGCATGCTACGGGACTTGCAAACCTCAACATAAGTATTTCTCAAATTCACAATTACTCAACTAGCACGACTCTAATATCGCCATCTTCATATCTCAAAACAATCATCAAGTATCAAACTTCTCATAGTATTCAATGCACTTATATGAAAGTTGTATTATACCCATCTTGGATGCCTATCATATTAGGACTAATTTTATAACCAAAGCAAATTACCATGCTATTATAAAACTCTCAAAATAATATAAGTAAAGCATGAGAGTTCATCTATTTCTATAAAACCACCACCGTGCTCTAAAAAGATATAAGTGAAGCACTAGAGCAAACGACAAACTACTCCGAAAGATATAAGTGAAGATCAATGAGTGGTTGAATAATTATGTAACTATGTGAATACTCTCTAACATTTAAGAATTTCAGATCTTGGTATTTTATTCAAACAGCAAGCAAAACAAACACATGTCATGTGGTGAATAAAAATATAGCTCCAAGTAAAGTTACCGATGAATGAAGACGATAGAGGGGATGCCTTCCGGGGCATCCCAAGCTTAGGCTCTTGGTTGTCCTTGAATATTACCTTGGGGTGCCTTGGGCATCCCCAAGCTTAGGCTCTTGCCACTCCTTATTCCATAGTTCATCGAATCTTTACCCAAAACTTGAAAACTTCACAACACAAAACTCAACAGAAAACTCGTAAGCTCCGTTAGTATAAGAAAATAAATCACCACTTAGGTACTGTTGTGAACTCATTCTAAATTCATATTGGTGTAATATCTACTGTATTCCAACTTCTCTATGGTTCATACCCTCCGATACTACTCATAGATTCATCAAAATAAGCAAACAACACATAGAAAACAGAATCTGTCAAAAACAGAATAGTCTGTAGTAATCTGTATCATTCGAATACTTCCAAAAATTCTGAAATAAATTGGTGGACCTGAGGAATTTGTATATTAATAATCTTCAAAAAGAATCAACCTAAAATCACTCTCTAGTAAAAAATGGCAGCTAATCTCGTGAGCGCAAAAGTTTCTGTTTTTTACAGCAAGATCGCAAAGACTTCACCCAAGTCTTCACAAAGGTTCTACTTGGCACAAACACTAATTAAAACATAAAACCACATCTAAACAGAAGCTATATGAATTATTTATTACTAAACAGGAACAAAAGGCAAAGAACAAAAATAAAATTGGGTTGCCTCCCAACAAGTGCTAACGTTTAACGCCCCTAGCTAGGCATGATGATTCCAATGATGCTCACAAAAAAGATAAGAATTGAAACATAAAGAGAGCTTCATGAAGAATATGACTAGCACATTTAAGTCTAACCCACTTCCTATGCATAGGGATTTTGTGAGCAACAATTTATGGGAACAATAATCAACTAGCATAGGAAGGCAAAACAAGCAAATCTTCAAGATTTTCAACACATAGAGAGGAAACTTGCTATTATTGCAATATGTAGAAGCATATGATCCTCTCTCATAATAATTTTCAGTAGCATCATGAATGAATTCAACCATATAACCAGCACATAAAGAATTCTTTTCATGATCTACTTGCATAGAATTTTTATTACTCTCCACATAAGCAAATTTCTTCTCATGAATAGTAGTGGGAGCAAACTCAACAAAATAACTATCATGTAAAGCATAATCCAATTGAAAATTAAAATCATGATGACAAATTTCATGGTTATCTTTATTCTTTATAGCATACGTGTCATCACAATAATCATCATAAATAGGAGGCATGCTTTCATCATAATAAATTTGCTCATCAAAACTTGGGGGACTAAACATATCATCTTCATCAAACATAGCATCCCCAAGCTTGTGGCTTTGCATATCATTAGTATCATGGGTATTCAAAGAATTAATACTAACAACATTGCAATCATGCTCATCATTCATATATTTTATGCCAAGCATTCTATGTAATTCTTCTTCTAGCACTTGAGCACAATTTTCCTTCCCATCAGTTTCACGAAAGACATTAAAAAGATGAAGCATATGAGGCACCCTTAATTCCATTTTTTTAGTTTTATTTTATAAACTAAACTAGTGATAAAACAAGAAACTAAAAGATTCGATTGAAAGATCTAAAGATATACCTTCAAGCACTCACCTCCCCGGCAATGGCGCCAGAAATTGCTTGATGTCTACTACGCAACCTTCTTCTTTTAGACGTTGTTGGGCCTCCAAGTGCAGAGGTTTGTAGGACAGTAGCAAATTTCCCTCAAGTGGATGACCTAAGGTTTATCAATCCGTTGGAGGCGTAGGATGAAGATGGTCTCTCTCAAGCAACCCTGCAACCAAATAACAAAGAGTCTCTTGTGTCCCCAACACACCCAATACAATGGTACATTGTATAGGTGCACTAGTTCGGCGAAGAGATGGTGATACAAGTGCAATATGGATGGTAGATATAGGTTTTTGTAATCTGAAAATATAAAAACAGCAAGGTAACAAGCGATAAAAGTGACCGTAAATGGTATTCCAATGCGTAGAAACAAGGCCTAGGGTTCATACTTTCACTAGTGCAAGTTCTCTCAACAATAATAACATAATTGGATCATATAACTATCCCTCAACATGCAACAAAGAGTCACTCCAAATTCACTAATAGCGGAGAACAAACGAAGAGATTATTGTAGGGTACGAAACCACCTCAACGTTATCCTTTCTGATCGATCTATTCAAGAGTCCGTAGTAAAATAACACGAAGCTATTCTTTCCGTTCGATCTATCATAGAGTTCGTACTAGAATAACACCTTAAGACACAAATCAACCAAAACCCTAATGTCACCTAGATACTCCAATGTCACCTCAAGTATCCGTGGGTATGATTATACGATATGCATCACACAATCTCAGATTCATCTATTCAACCAACACAAAGAACTTCAAAGAATGCCCCAAAGTTTCTACCAAAGAGTCAAGACGAAAATGTGTGCCAACCCCTATGCATAAGTTCACAAGGTCACTGAACCCGCAAGTTGATCACCAAAACATACATCAAGTAGATCACGTGAATATCCCATTGTCACCACAGATAAGCACATGCAAGACATACATCAAGTGTTCTCAAATCCTTAAAGACTCAATCCGATAAGATAACTTCAAAGGGAAAACTCAATCCATTAAAAGAGAGTAGAGGGGGAGAAACATCATAAGATCCAACTATAATAGCAAAGCTCGCGATACATCAGGATCGTGCCAAATCAAGAACACGAGAGAGAGAGAGAGAGAGAGAGAGAGAGATCAAACACATAGCTACTGGTACATACCCTCAGCCACGAGGGTGAACTACTCCCTCCTCATCATGGAGAGCGCCGGGATGATGAAGATGGCCACCGATGAGGGATCCCCCCTCCGGCAGGGTGCCGGAAAAGGGTCCCGATTGGTTTTTGGTGGCTACAGAGGCTTGCGGCGGCGGAACTCCCGATGTAGGTTATTTTCTGGAGGTTTCTGTATTTATAGGAATTTTTGGCGTAGGTCTCACATCAGGGGGGTCTCCGAGTCGTCCACGAGCCCCTGGGCCCACGCCCAGGGGGGTAGGGCGCGCCCCCACCCTCGTGGACGGCCCGGAACTCTTCTGGCCCAACTCTTTTACTCCGGGGCCTTCTTTTGGTCCATAAAAAATCATCAAAAAATTGGCACGTCAATTGGACTCCGTTTGGTATTCCTTTTCTGTAAAACTCAAAAACAAGGAAAAACATAAACTGGCATTGGGCTCTAGGTTAATAGGTTAGTCCCAAAAATCATTTTAAATAGCATATAAATGCATATAAACATCCTAGATGAATAATATAATAGCATGGAACAATCAAAAATTATAGATACGTTGGAGACGTATCACCCTGCTGTTTTTATTTATTCAGATTATAAAAATATATTTGTACCATCAATATTACACTTTTATCACCATCTCTTCGCCGAACTAGTGCACCTATACAATTTTCCATTGTATTGGGTGTGTTGGGGACACAAGAGATTTCTTGTATTTGGTTGCAAGGTTGTTTGAGAGAGACCATCTTCATCCTACACCTCCCACGGATTGATAAACCTTAGGTCATCCACTTGAGGTAAAATTGCTACTGTCCTACAAAACTCTGCGCTTGGAGGCCCAACTCGTGTCTACAAGAATAAAGTTGCGTGGTAGACATCAGTGAACAAATTATTGTTGAGAAATTAATAGGAAAACGCATAGTTATGACGTATTCACAGCAATGATCATGTATATAGGCATCTTGTCTTGGGCATCACGTCCAACACAAGTAGACCGACTCCTTCCTGCATCTACTACTATTACTCCACCAATCGACCGCTATCCAGCATGCATCTATGGTATTAAGTTCATGAAAAACAAAGTAGCGCCTTAGCAAGATGACATGATGTGGACAAAGTAAACCCAATCACTATGAATAAACCCCATCATTTAACCTTAATGGCAATAATACAAATATGTGTCTTGCACCCTTCTGTCATTGGGATATAGAGCACCGCAATATTGAACCCATCATAAAAGCACCTCTCCCACTGAAGATAAATCAATCTAGTTGGCCAAACCAAACGGATAGATCAGAGAGAAATACAAAGCTATAACAATCATGCATAATAAAATTCAGAAAAGACTCGATTACTTTCAGTGAATAATCTAATCATAAACCCACAATTCAACGGATCCCAACAAACACACCGCAAAAGAAGAGTACATTGGATAGAACTCCAAGAAGATCGAGGGGAACATGGTATTGAAGATCAAAGAGAGAGAGATAAGAAGCCTACTAGCTACTAGCTATGGACCCATAGGTCCGTGGTGAACTACTCACGCATCATCGGAAGGCGGCAAGGATGATGTAGAAGCCCTCCGTTATCGATTCCCCCTCTGGCAGATTACCGGAAAAGGTCTCCAGATGGGATAACGGAAGAACAGAAGCTTGCGATGGCGGAAAAAGGGTTTCAGGCGGCTCTCTATTGGTTTACCAATATTTGAGAATTTATAAAAAGGAATTAGATCAGACGAAGCCTTGTGGGGCCCATAACATAACAGGCCCCCCCAGGGTGCACCCTGTTGCCTTGCCGTCTCCTTGATCATCGTCTGGTCTCCTCCCGAAGCTTCTAGGGTCTCTCTTGTCCAGAAAAATCATGAAAAAGTTTCGTAGTGTTTGGACTCCGTTTGGTAATGATTTTTTGGAAAACCAAAAACAAGCAAAAAAAAGAGAAACTAGCACTAGGCACTAGGCTAATAGGTTAGTCCCAAAAAATGTTATAAAATAGCACAAAAAGACATATAAAGTATCCAAGATTGATAATGTAATAGCATGAAACAATAAAAAAGTATAGATACGTTAGAGACACATCAGCATCCACAAGCTTAATTCCTGCTCGTCCTCGAGTAGGTAAATGATGAAAACAGTATTTTTGATGTGCAATGCTACCTAACATGTGTATCATATAATCTATTCTATGGTATGAATATTTAGATCCGAGTGATTCAAAGCAATAGTCTATAATTTGATATAAAGACATCAATACTCGGGCATACCAACAAACAACCATGCCTTTCAAAACAAAAATGCTAAAGAACACTATCCCTACAAAATCATATAGCCTTGTCATGCTTGTCTTCCTAACATAAAGTATTAATCATGAACTACCCCAATGATAAGCCAAGCAATTGGATCATACTTTTTAATGCGCTTCAGCTTTTTTAACCTCAACTATGGGTGGAATAGATTGCAGTTATAGAGATCAATAAGGGGAGGTCAAAAAAGGAAGATAGTCTCGTATCGGCGCAGCTAACCAATGGGCTTTGGAGATGCCCATCAATTGATGTCAACACGAGGAGTAGGGATTGCCATGCAATGGATGCACTAAGAGCTATAAGTGTATGAAAGCTCGGTGGAAACTAAGTGCGAGTGCATCCAACTTGCTTGCTCATGAAGACTCAGGCATTTGAGGCAGCTGTGATGCCCAGATAATTAAGCTACAGTAAACCTCTACTAACAATGCCACGTCACCTCGGTTACTGTTGATAAACTCGCATTAGTTCATAATGATTCAAATTCAAATTTTACTTAAAGGCAAACAACAAAAGTTTTCAAACAATAAAACTAAAATGTTCGGGTTGTGCCAAATAATGCATAGGTAATTATGGTGGAAAAACCACACTTTTATAAGGTGTTTAAATACTCAAATGTGAATGAAACAGCAACATAACCAATTTAATAAATACCTTTATTATTTATAAAATGTTAAACTATTTTATTTAGTTAGCCAAGTTAATGTGGCGGTAGTAAATATAGTAATACTAATTTAGGAACCATTTGTGTATTTTATAAAACTATAACCATTATAAATAAAAGAAAACAGAAAAGGGAAAATAAATAAAAAGAAAAGGGCGAACCAAAACAAATGAAAAGGAGAAGACCCCCCCCCCCTCTGGACCGTGGCCCAGCCGGCCACTGGGCTAGCGAGGCCGGCCGAGCCAGCGCCCCCGTAACCTCCCACTCCCCCGTGACCTAGATCGGTCCACCCACTTCCACCCCCCCCCCCATGCCTAGCTCCTCTCCTTCCTCCCCCGTATGGATCGGGATCGGGGCAGCCGCGCCCCCGACCCCGCCGAAGCTGATGCCGCGCGCCACCCCGTCACACCTTGCCGGCGCCCCGGTGCCCGCTGCCGTTGTCGGACCTCCCGCGCCTCTCCCTCGCGGGATCGACCGCGCTGCTCGTCCCTCGCGACCCATCGGCGGACGCCATCGCCGCCATCCTCTCCGTCGCCGGTGCTCCCCGTCCCCGTCGCCGGTGCCGCCTCGCCGGACCTCCCCGACTCCTTCCCGAGCCCGCTGCCAGTCCCCTACGGCCCCGCCGTGAGCACCTCCCTCTCCTCACACTCCCCTTCCCCCGTGTCGGATGTCACCGTGCACGCCGTCGAGCACCCGCGCTCGCCTCACAACTGTTGTTCCCTGCTGCCTTGTAGGCAACGCTAAGCTCGCCTCGAGCCATTGCTCACTTCGGGCCGCCCGATGTGTCGCTGCTGCCCGTCCACCGCTGGCCCCTGCACCGCAGCTCGCCCCGCCGCGTGCTTGCCACCACCTCCTCCCTGCGCCCCTCCCCTACTGGCTTTGAGGTCGCGCGCGCCGCGCACCGGCGCCCGCGCCCCGCCTCGTCCCTGCCGCCTGCTGCCGCTCTGCACTGCCGCTGCAGCCTCTGCTGCTGCCGAAGGCTGCCGATGCTGTCCCACACGTGCCGGCCGGCCCCTGCCCGACGCCCGCCTCTAGTCGCCCACTCCAGCCGTCGCGCCACGCACCATCGCGGCCCCTCCCGCTCGCGCCTGCTGCCTTGGTCGCGCGCGCCTTGCGCCGCGCGTGCCCGCCCCCTCGTCGTGCTGCTCCGGCGCCCCGCCGTGGCCGGCGCACCCCTGGTAGCCTGGGCGTGCGCCCAAATGGGCTAGCGCCCGCACCCGGCTGCTCACGCGCCCGTTAAGGCCCCCTCTGGGCCAATGACGTGAGGGGCCCATGCCCCTGGAACATTTTATTAAAAAGTATAAAAAAATTAAATAAAAATAAAAATATTAATTATTTTTTAAATTAATTATGTTTAATTAACCTAATTAACTACTGTTAATTAACTAAACAGCCTATGACATGCAGGACCGACACGTCAGTTTGACCAAGTCAACTGACTGTTGACTACTAACATCACCCTGATGTCATGCTGACATCGTAAATGCATTTTTTTAGAATTAAATTAATTATGTTAATTCTATAAATGGTTTAAAACTTTCAAAATTAATATAAAATAAACCGTAACTCGGATGGAAAAACTTTGTACATGAAAGTTGCTCAGAACGACGAGACAAATCTGGATACATAGCTCGTTCGTCCGCCACACATCCCTAGCATAGCAATCACGCAACTTTCCCCCTCCGGTTCATCTGTCCGAAAACGCGAAACACCGAGGATACTTTCCCGGATGTTTCCCCCCTTCGCCGGTGTCACCTCCTACCGCGTTAGGGCATACCTAGCACCGCGTATTGCCTCGTTATGTTTCGTGATGCTTTGTTTGCTCCGTATTTACTGTTTCTTCCCCCCTCTTCTTCTCCGGTAGACACCGAGAACGGCGCTAATGCCACCGAGTACGACTACGTCACCGACGACCCTTCTTCCTGTACAACAGAGCTTCCAGGCAAGCCCCCCCTGATCACCAGATATCGCCTATTCCTTTTCTCTACTGCTTTCATTAGAGTAGTGTAGCATGTTACTGCTTTCGGTTAATCCTATTCTGCTGCATAGCCTGTCATTGTTGCTACAGTTGTTACCCTTACCTGCAATCCTAAATGCTTAGTATATGATGCTAGTAGTCCAATAGTGGCCCTACGTTCTTGTCCGCCTGCCATGCTATACTATCGGGCCGTGATCACTCGGGAGGTGATCATGGGTATATACTTACATACATACTATATATGATACATGGTGGTGACTAAAGTCAGGTCGGCTCGTAGAGTACCCGCAAGTGATTCCGATGTGGGGATTGAAAGGACAGGTGGTTCCATACCGGTAGTGGTGGGCCTGGGTTCCCGACGGCCCCCGACTGTTACTTTGTGGCGGAGCGACAGGCCAGGTTGAGACCACCTAGGTGAGAGGTGGGCCTGGCCCTGGTCGGCGTCCGCGGTTACTTCAAAATAACACGCTTAATGAGATCTTGGTATTTGATCTGAGTCCGGCCACTGGCCTATACGCACTAACCAACTACGCGGGAACAGTTATGGGCACTCGACGTCGTGGTATCAGCCGAAGCCTTCTTGACGTCAGCGACGGAGCGGCGCGCGCCGGGTTGGACCGCGTAATGCAACTTCCTTTGTAATGGAGGTTGCTAGGTCTACTCACCGGCCGCCCATGCAACGTGCAGGTGTGCAATGGGCGATGGGCCCAGACCCCGGCGCGCATAGGATTGAGACCGGCGTCGTGACCTCTCTGTTGTGCCTAGGTAGGTCTGCGACGTGTTGATCTTCCGAGGCCGGGCATGACCCAGGAAATTGTGTCCGGCCAGAGGGATCAAGCGTGTTGGGTAATGTGGTGCACCCCTGCAGGGAAGTTTATCTATTCGAATAGCCGTGTCCCTCGGTAAAAGGATGACCCGGAGTTGTACCTTGACCTTATGACAACTAGAACCGAATACTTACTAAAACACACCCTTCCAAGTGCCAGTTATAACCCGGTGATCGCTCTCACACAGGGCGACGAGGGGAGGATCGCCGGGTAGGATTATGCTATGCGATGATACTTGGTGAACTTACCATCTACTCTCTTCTACATGCTGCAAGATGGAGGCTGCCAGAAGCGTAGTCTTCGACAGGACTAGCTATCCCCCTCTTATTCTGGCATTCTGCAGTTCAGTCCACCAATATTGCCCCTTTACACTGATACTCATGCATATGTAGTGTAGATCCTTGCTTGCGAGTACTTTGGATGAGTACTCACGGTTGCTTTCTCCCTCTTTTCCCCCTTTCCATTCTTCTGGTTGTCACAACCAGATGCTGGAGCCCAGGAGCCAGACGCCACCATCGACGATGACTCCTACACCGTGGGTGCCTACTACTACGTGAGGCCGCCGACGACGACCAGGAGTAGTTTAGGAGGATCCCAGGCAGGAGGCCTGCGCCTCTTTCGATCTATATCCCAGTTTGTGCTAGCCATCTTATGGCAACTTGTTTAACTTATGTCTGTACTTAGATATTGTTGCTTCCGCTGACTCGTCTATGATCGAGCACTTGTATTCGAGCCCTCGAGGCCCCTGGCTTGTATTATGATGCTTGTATGACTTATTTTATTTTAGAGTTGTGTTGTGATATCTTCCCGTGAGTCCCTGATCTTGATCATACACGTTTGCGTGTATGATTGGTGTACGATTGAATCGGGGGCGTCACAAGTTGGTATCAGAGCTGACTGCCTGTAGGAATCCCCCTTCCAACTCCTTGGCCGAAGTTGAGTCTAGTCACTACAAAACTTTTACTAACATGGATGTGTGTCTTACAGGCCCACGTCGCCATTGGGTGGTATTAGGATCTTTTATTCCTCGTCTATACTCTGGGACTCCGATCTCTCTTCTATTCGGGTTAAATGAATTTTACTAAATCTAACATTAGGATCTCGTGGTCACTTTCACCCGGAGAGCACCTTATTACCGATGATCGTTTGCTGCGCCAGAAGATTCCGAATATACTCTATGATGTTCTCTCGAGACTTTGTGCCATCGCTTTTGCAATTCCCATCCATCGATAAACCTTTATGGATAACCACGTACACTTGCCATTCTTACAATCATTCCTTGTTGATCTTGTTCTTATAAGATACCTTAAAATTCTCTCTATTGTTCCGAGAATACTTTGTGCCTACTGCCTTTGCAGTTCTTTGCCACATGAAAACCCCTACGGGTAATTTCTCGCACTCATCGAGTATCCGCTCATCCCCAGTTGATTCAGGTATTTCACAAAAGTTTATGAAATACCATTCGATCTTCCGAAGATCCTCAACAACCTATTGCTCTTGAAATTCTTGCTTGCTTGCATTGGGATTAAATCCTATAAGTCTGGTAATCTTATTGGCATCCTCTGTCATTATCATTTTAAGTCCGTTGATCCAATATGATGTGAATGCTCTCAAACCTCAATCAGGTCCTAGAGTTCATCCTTCCGGCTCAGACGTCATTTTAAACATGGGCTGGATCTCGACCAATCAATTTGCCATCAATGTACCCCTAAGTCTATTCAACTTACACATCCTTAATCAGAGCGTTTGCTCCAGATCCCTTGATTTGGAAATTATAATTCCTTTGCCTTTGAGCTTTGAATTAGTTAGTTGTTTCTATAATATGATCTTGCATTCTTTCTTCTTCTGGTTGAGTACCGATGCTCACATCAGATCTCTTGTGGACCACCGGATCCTTTATTGAATTATCATACGACAATGTCCTTATACAAAAACCTCAAGAAGTTCTTTCCCTGATACATAAGGCCTTTGGTAAATTGTATCCTCTGCTTTGTCAACCATGCTCTGCTTTCGGGCTTGTGTTAATTACTCCTAAAGTTTGTGGTATATGTTCCTAAGATGCCCTGATGGGTTGAACCTATACCTTCCCCAAAACCGTATGAACCCAAAAGTTGTCACAAGTCATACCCTTCTGGTGTTTTACCAGATAATTTTCTACCATACAACTTCTTCGAAGATGAGGAGTGAATGAAAGGTTAGACATTGAAGAAGTGGGAGTCGACCTTGAACTTTGTGTTCATGCCCATGGACCCGATGTGGAACTTATCATGGAAGCTGCTCATAAAAATAATTACCCCCTTGTATAAGTTCATCTTGTATCCGTGGTTCGATCATTTATGATTGTGGTTCCGACCATAATTTCTTCCTTTGATTCCATTTCTCAGACAAGTTAAAGCGCTTGTCTTCTATAGATCAATACACCCCACTTCAACCGTTAATTTGATATGCCTTCGAGTATTATCCCCCTGATATCTCGAGGATATCATGCCATTGCACTACATCTTATGAATTTGTGCTGGAGTAATACCTTTCCCTATCAGAGTCACTCCACTAGTTATGGGTTGTCGTCAACCGAGAACACCGAATAGTGAATCGAGTCCGCACTGCGATTCGACAACTCTTAGTAATCTTCCTTGCTTACGAGTCTGTACTCGATCATGTCATTCCCAACTGATTGACTACATCATCATCGTCAGGCTGACTGCTTGACCATTCTACCTATGCCCTTCATCCTCGGGACACAATCCCGACAGTGCTCTAAGCTTACATCAAACTTTCCGCATCATATTGTTTGTCTTGAGAGACAACTCTGAATTCTGAGATGGCATCTTATCTATGGTTATAGTAACCTTTTGCTTCACCATTCCCTTGGTGTGATGTCGTCGCTGATCGATTACATCTTCTTGAAACCTCTCGATAAATGTGTCGTGATCATCGTCAACATTTTAACTTCTTCCGAGATGTACATTGAGTTCCTGATGAGAAATTCCATGCTTGCCCCCTCGATGATTTGTGTTAACATCAACAAAATTATTGATTTCCCTCCCAACACAAAACTTGTTCTAGTTTTGCGTTGTACCTTGAGTTCCTTGCTATCCGACTTATGTTATGCTCTACCTTGGAGTATTACCATTGTTTATGTCAAGAATGTCATGAGAATTTCACCACCTCTTATGAATTATTGATGCAAGTAATACTTCTCACCATAACCTTCCCTTCTTGGTCCCCGTGTTGATTCTAACCGGGATACCAACAAGTGAATGGTGCTGCTTGGATTCTTTACTTCTAGCAACCCTATTGCTTTGAAGTTGATGGTCGATAGTTCGTTCTTAGACTATTGGTTGTTGAAACACCATCCTAACGTTGATCATGCTACCTAAGCCCATCTTTCGGGTGCACCTATCAACCAATGTTTACTTGCGTATGTTTTCCTCAGGCATACATAATTATATCATTTGATCTGACAAATGTTATCTCCTTGTTTACATTATTGAGGAGATCCATCTTTTTTGGAAATATCGAGGATTGTCGCTGACTCCATCAACTACCCCCTCATCCTCTCCTTGGTTTAAGTGATGAACTCGTGTGTCGGAACTCGCTCCATAGTTCATTTCCCGAGAATCTTACATTGTCATCTCGTCAATTTGTGTTGCACCTTTTCTTCCTAGGTATCCTGCCACCAATCATAACTGAATCTCGGTCTGATATGATGGTTGGAACATATTTCCAAGAGATATAACACTGGTCTTTATGTGACTCGGTAAGGTGATGTCGTGCCTAGCACACCTGGCCAGAGGCCCTGTTGTTATAGATTCCTTTTCAGCAAGGTTATCCATTCTTCCATGAGGAAATTGTAAGACTTATTCTATAAGTTGTTCCTGATGTATCCTTTGTGTGTCCAAAGTCTGACCTTTGCTTGAATACCATGTCAATGCTATCTCGAAGCATGTCTATGGTACTCCGATTTTCAACAAAAACATTTGGAGCACAATGCTAAATTTTCCTTATCAATTATCCAAACACCGTTGTATGGGTAATGTCAGAAATTTCTCTCCCCTTACCTAAAGGGTTTTCTACTTTATACCGTGTCATGGATATCATGCTCTGCTTGTCCTTGGGAAGGATATACCCCTGAAATATGTGTTTAAACACATTTTTCTTTCCATTCTTCTGTCTATCTAATAATCGCATATTTCTTTCCATTGTTTTGTTTAACCTTTCTTGTAATCAGACTTAGCGGAGCAGTGATAATTCCCTGCTTAGGAAAACACCTCGGTGTACAACTCTGTTAGTAAGACCCTGTTACTATTGTTGAAAACATTCCGGTAACCACCGACAGACGAGAACTTTGCCTATTGGTCCGCCTCGTTCGATGAGCAGGACAATGGTTCTCTTCGTCCCTCGCCCTTGGTACCGACGTTGTTGCCGACATAATCGACAGGCTACCCTCTGACATGCCTTGCTTGCATGATCACGCAAGACGTCTCTGCCCTTACTACTTTTAACCCACATGGTGGGCCCATAACCCACAGTTCCACAGGATCGAAACCTGACTCTCCTGTACAACCCTGTTTCTAATGGTTATTCCCCACGCTTGGCTTCGTATTTAATTCACGAGACACCTTCCTAGTGCTCTATTCTGGTATCAGACGCAATACTTACTCTCGCTGCTCTGAACCCCTTTCACATTTCGATCAGGCAACGAACGATTGCCAATGCACTTGAAACTTCTACTTTGCACCTTCTTACTTTGCTCTCGATAATTTCTTAAGTTTCAATTCGAGAGTTACTTTTCGCCACCTTCCCTAATGTTATCTACCGGATAAGCAACCGTGCAGAGTTTTGTTCTTTCGAGTTACCCCTTATCATTTTACGTAAGTACGATGGAGTTCCCGAAGAAAGGATCCTGACTTCATCATGATGACCTGAAGCAGAGAAATGAAGACATCAATGTAATGGATCGACCTCTTCGAGAAGAGCAACTAAGACCGAGAAGATCCGTTAGAATTTCATAATCAAAACTTCCTCCCTTACTCCACCTCCTAAATCTCGGGACGAGATTTCTTGTAGTGGAGGAGAATTGTGTTGCCCAGATAATTAAGCTACAGTAAACCTCTACTAACGATGCCACGTCACCTCGGTTACTGTTGATAAACTCGGATTAGTTCATGACGATTCAAATTCAAATTTTAATTAAAGGCAAACAACAAAAGTTTTCAACAATAAAACTAAAATGTTCGGGTTGTGCCAAATAATGCATAGGTAATTATGGTGGAAAAACCACACTTTTATAAGGTGTTTAAATACTCAAATGTGAATGAAACATCAACATAACCAATTTAATAAATACCTTTATTATTTATAAAATGTTAAACTATTTTATTTAGTTAGCCAAATTAATGTGGCGGTAGTAAATATAGTAATACTAATTTAGGAACCATTTGTGTATTTTATAAAACTATAACCATTATAAATAAAAGAAACAGAAAAGGGAAAATAAATAAAAAGAAAAGGGCGAACCAAAACAAATGAAAAGGAGAAGACACCCCCCCCCTCTGGACCGTGGCCCAGCCGGCCACTGGGCTAGCGAGGACGGCCCAGCCGGCGCCCCCATAACCTCCCTCTCCCCCGTGACCTAGATCGGTCCACCCACTTCCCCCCCCCCCACGCCTAGCTCCTCTCCTTCCTCCCCCGTATGGATCGGGATCGGGGCAACCGCGCCCCTGACCCCGCCGACGCCGATGCCGCGTGCCACCCCGTCGCACCTCGCCGGTGCCCCGGTGCCCGCTGCCATTGTCGGACCTCCCGCGCCTCTCCCCCGCAGGATCGACCGCGCCGCTCGTCCCCCGCGACCCATCGGCGGACGCCATCGCCACCGTCCTCTCCGTCGCCGGCGCTCCCCATCCCCGTCGCCGGTGCCGCCTCGCCGGACCTCCCCGACTCCTCCCTGAGCCCGCTGCCAGTCCCCTACAGCCCCGCCGTGAGCACCTCCCTCTCCTCGCACTCTTCTTCCCCCGTGTCGGACGTCACCGTGCACGCCGTCGCGCACCCGCGCTCGCCTCGCAACTATTGTTCCCTGCTGCCTTGTAGGCAACGCCCCGCTCGCCTCGAGCCATTGCTTGCTCCGGGTCGCCCGATGTGCCGCTGCTACCCGTTCATCGGTGGACCCTGCACCGCAGCTCGCCCCACCGCGTGCTCGCCACCACCTCCTCCCTGCGCCCCTCCCCTGCTAGCTTCGAGGCCGCACGCGCCGCACACCGGCGCCCGCACCCCGCCTCGTCCCTGCCGCTCGCTGCCGCTCTGCACTGTCGCTGCAGCCTCTGCTGCTGCCGGAGGCCGCCAACGCTGTCCCACACGTGCCGGCCGGCCCCTGCCCGACGCCCGCCTCCAGTCGCCTGCTCCAGCCGCCGCGGCACGCACGACCGCGGCCCCTCCCGCTCGCGCCTGCTGCCTTGGTCGCGCGCGCCTTGCGCCGCGCGTGCCCGACCACTCGTCGTGCTGCTCCGGCGCCCCGCTGTGGCCGGCGCCCCCTGGTAGCCTGGGCGTGCCCCCAAATGGGCTAGCGCCCAGCGCCCGCACCCGGCTGCTCACACGCCCGTTAAGGCCACCTCTGGGCTAATGACGTGAGGGGCCCATGCCCCTGGAACGTTTTATAAAAAAATAAAAATATTAATTAATTAATTAACTTAATTAATTATGTTTAATTAACCTGATTAACTAATTAGCCTAATTAACTACTATTAATTAACTAAACAGCCTATGACATGCAGGACCCACACGTCAGTTTGACCAAGTCAACTGGTTGTTGACTACTGACATCACCCTGGTGTCATGCTGACGTCGTAAATGCATTTTAGAATTAAATTAATTCTGTTAATTCTAGAAATGGTTTAAAACTTTCAAAATTAATATAAAATAAACCATAACTCGGATGGAAAAACTTTGTACATGAAAGTTGCTCAGAACGACGAGACAAATCCGGATACGTAGCCAGTTCGTCCGCCACACATCCCTAGCATAGCAATCAGGCAACTTTCCCCCTCCGGTTCATCTGTTCGAAAATGCGAAACACCGGGGATACTTTCCCGGATGTTTCCCTCCTTCACCGGTATCACCTCCTACCGCGTTAGGGCATACCTAGCACCGCGTATTGCCTCGTTGTGTTTCGTGATGCTTTGTTTGCTCCGTATTTACTGTTTCTTCCCCCCTCTTCTTCTCCGGTAGACCCCGAGACCGGCGGTGATGCCACCGAGTACGACTACATCACCGACGACCCTTCTTCCTGTACAACAGAGCTTCCAGGCAAGCCCCCCCTGATCACCAGATATCGCCTATTCCTTTTCTCTACTGCTTGCATTAGAGTACTGTAGCATGTTACTGCTTTCGGTTAATCCTATTCTGCTGCATAGCGTGTCATTGTTGCTACAGTTGTTACCCTTACCTGCAATCCTAAATGCTTAGTATATGATGCTAGTAGTCCATCAGTGGACCTACGTCCTTGTCCGTCTGCCATGCTATACTATCGGGCCGTGATCACTCGGGAGGTGATCACGGGTATATACTTACATACATACTATATATGATACATGGTGGTGACTAAAGTCAGGTCGGCTCGTAGAGTACCCGCAAGTGATTCCGATGTGGGGGTTGAAAGCACAGGTGGTTCCATACCGGTAGTGGTGGGCATGGGTTCCCGATGGCCCCCGACTGTTACTTTGTGGCGGAGCGACGGGGCAGGTTGAGACCACCTAGGTGAGAGGTGGGCCTGGCCCTGGTCGGCGTCCGCGGTTACTTCAAAATAACACGCTTAATGAGATCTTGGTATTTGATTTGAGTCTGGCCACTGGCCTATATGCACTAACCAACTACGCGGGAACAGTTATGGGCACTCGACGTCGTGGTATCAGCCGAAGCCTTCTTGACGTCAGCAACGGAGCGGTGCGCCAGGTTGGACCGCGTAACGCAACTTCCTTTGTAATGGAGGTTGCTAGGTCTGCTCACCGGCCGCCCACGCAACGTGCAGGTGTGCAATGGGCTATGGGCCCAGACCCCTGCGCGCATAGGATTTAGACCGGCGTCCTGGCCTCTCTGTTGTGCCTAGGTAGGTCTGCGACGTGTTGATCTTCCGAGGCCAGGCATGACCCAGGAAAGTGTGTCCGGCCAGAGGGATCAAGCGTGTTGGGTAATGTGGTGCACCCCTGCAGGGAAGTTTATCTATTCGAATAGCCGTGTCCCTCGGTAAAAGAATGACCCAGAGTTGTACCTTGACCTTATGACAACTAGAACCGGATACTTACTAAAACACACCCTTCCAAGTGCCAGTTATAACCCGGTGATCGCTCTCACACAGGGCGACGAGGGGAGGATCGCCGGGTAGGATTATGCTATGCGATGATACTTGGTGAACTTACCATCTACTCTCTTCTACATGCTGCAAGATGGAGGCTGCCAGAAGCGTAGTCTTCGACAGGACTAGCTATCCCCCTCTTATTCTGGCATTCTGCAGTTCAGTCCACCGATATTGCCCCTTTACACTGATACCCATGCATATGTAGTGTAGATCCTTGCTTGCAAGTACTTTGGATGAGTACTCACGGTTGCTTTCTCCCTCTTTTCCCCCTTTCCATTCTTCTGGTTGTCGCAACCAGATGCTGGAGCCCAGGAGCCAGACGCCACCGTCGACGACGACTCCTACACCGCGGGTGCCTACTACTACGTGCAGGCCGCCGACGACGACCATGAGTAGTTTAGGAGGATCCCAGGCAGGAGGCCTGCGCCTCTTTCGATCTGTATCCCAGTTTGTGCTAGCCATCTTATGGCAAACTCTTTAACTTATGTCTGTACTCAGATATTGTTGCTTCCGCTGACTCGTCTATGATCGAGCACTTGTATTCGAGCCCTCGAGGCCCCTGGCTTGTATTATGATGCTTGTATGACTTGTTTTATTTTAGAGTTCTGTTGTGATATCTTCCCATGAGTCCCTGATCTTGACCGTACATGTTTGCGTGTATGATTAGTGTACGATTGAATCGGGGGCGTCACAACAGCCCACCATTGGAATATACAAGCCAAGTTCTATAATGTTAAATTCCCACTAATATATGAAAGTGACAACATAGGAGACTATATATGAAAAACAAGGTGCTACTCTGAAGCACAAGTGTGAAAAAGGATAGTAACATTGCCCCTTCTCTCTTTTTCTCTCATTTTTTTTCTCTCTCTATCTTTTGTTGGGCTCTTTTTTGCCTCTTTGTTTTTTATCTGGCTTCTCATCCCGACTTGTGGGGGGATCATAGTCTCCATCATCCTTTCCTCACTGGGACAATGCTCTAATAATGATGATCATCACACTTTTATTTACTTACAACTCGATAACTAGAACAATATGACTCTATATGTATGTCGCTGCCAGTGTACCAGGATGTGCAATGATGCTAGCATAACATGTATAATGATGATGAACGGTGGCTGAGCCACAAGTACTTTGTTAGCTATATGATCATGCAAAGCATTATGACAATGAATGTGTATGTCATGAAAACGGAACGGTGGAAGTTGCATGGCAATATATCTCGGAATGGTTATGGAAATGCCATAATAGGTTAGGTATGGTGGCTATTTTGAGGAAGATATAAGGAGGCTTATGTGTGATAGAGTGTATCATATCACGGGGTTTGGATGCACCGGCGAAGTTTCCACCAACTCTCGAGTTGAGAAAGGGCAATGCACAATACCGAAGAGGCTAGCAAATGGCGGAAAGGTAAGAGTGCATATAATCCATTGACTCATATTAGTCATAAAGAACTCACATACCTATTGTGAAAGTTTATTAGCCCTCGAAGAAAAGTACTACGCGCATGCCCCTAGGGTGATAGATAGGTGGGAAAAGACCACCGCTCGTCCCCGACCAACACTCATAAGGTAGATACTCAATAATAAATGATGCTCCGACTTCATTGCATAACTAGAGACTATATGTGCATGCTTCGGGATTCACAAACCTTAACACCAATATTCTTACTAAACCACGGTCATTCACTAGTACCGCCACATATTACCATATTAATATCGCAAAACTATTGCAAGGAATCAAACTTATCATATTCAGTGATCTACATGAAAGTTTTATTGTATCCCTCTTGAATACCTATCATGTTAGGACCAAATTCATAACTTGTGCATATTGGCATTACTATTTATTAAACTCTCAAAAAGATATAAGTGAAGCATGAGAGTGCAACTATTTCTTTAGTGCTCTAAAATATATAAGTGAAGCACTAGAGCAATTGACTAGCTCAAAAGACATAAGTGAAGCACATAGAGTATTCTAACAAATCACGAATATAAATGTGTGTCCCTCTCAAAAGGTGTGTGTGCAGCAAACAATGGTTGTGGCAAACTAAATAGAAAACAAAGCAAAGGCTACTATAATACAAGATGCTCCAAGCAAAACTCATATCATGTGATGAATAAAAATATAGCTCCAAGTAGTATACCGATGGATTGTAGACGAAAGAGGGGATGCCATCTGGGGCATCCCCAAGCTTAGACACTTGGGTATTCCTTGAATATTACCTTGGGGTGCCTTGGGCATCCCCAAGCTTAGGGTCTTGCCTCTCCTTATTGCTTCATCCATCGTGATCTCACCCAAAACTTGAAAACTTCAGCACACAAAACTCAACAGAAACCTCGTGAGATCCGTTAGTATAATAAGCAAATCATAAATTTTAGGTACTGTTATGAACCCATTCATATTTTATTCTTGCATAATACCTATTTTATTCTAACTTCTCCATGACTTATACCCCCCTATATAATCCATAGCATCATTAAAACAAGCAAACTATGCAATAGAAAACAGAATTTGTCTAAAACAGAACAATCTATAATGATCTAAACAAACACTATACTTCTATAACTTAAAAATTCTGGAAAATTAGGAAAACATGGGAAATTTGTATATCAATAATGTGTAGAAAATGCAGAGTTTTATCATGTTCTAGTGGATTACAATAATTCTAGTATTGGGCGAAAAGTTTCTGTTTTTCACATAATCAAGTCAACTATCAACCAAATCATCCCAAAGGTTTTAGTTGGCACAAATACTAATTAAAACATAAAATTACAATCATAACAGGAGCAATAATTGTGTAAACACTCAAAAACAGAAAGAGAAAGGAAAATTTTAAGATAACTATTGGGTTGCCTCCCAACAAGCATTATTATTTTACGCCCCTAGCTAGGCGTAAGGCAAGGTTTCAAGCATTGTCATATTTAGTTTCCAAATCCTTTTTAATCAATTCTTCCAATACTTTCCTTGTTAGTTCTCTACTTTCATGTTATTCTAGTAGGAGAACTTCAAAGGGACTTTGTTTGGTAATTTTAACGTTCATTATTTCAAACTCCGAATCATCACCATAGAAATCTTCATACAAAACATGTATTTCATCATCAATAGGATCTCTAGCCGTACTCTCAAACCACTTAATACTAAACCCTTCAGTAATCCCCTTAGTAATCCATTCAAATTTATCACACGTATGATGGTATAAAGTTTTAATAATTTCAGCATAAGGAACTCTTCTCCTAAGATTTTCACCATACGCAAAATACTCTTTAGATTCCAACCTTCATATAGTGTCTTTATCATGGAGAATTTCTTCTATAGGAGGATGCTCAAAATCTATCTTATAAAAGCAAAGATGTTCCTAGCTTCCCGAATTATATAATCAAATTCATGCATAAGGATAATAGTGGAAATCTTTTTAATTTTAGGATAATGGATGTTGGGAGTATTTAGCATGTTCTTGTTTATTCTTGGAATACACCAGGATATCATCCAGATAGACCACGACGAACTTGTTGAGGTATTCCATGAAGATACAGTTCATTAGACGAGAGAATGTAGCTGGAGCATTGGTTAAGCCGAAAGACATGACGGTACACTCGTATGAACCATAGCGAGTAACGAATGTGGTCTTTGGAATACCCTCTTCACGCACCCGGATCTGGTGGTAACCCAACTTGAAGTCGAGTTTAGAGAATACCGAGGAACCAGCAAGTTGATCATACATATCGTTGATCCGAGGAAGGGGATAATTGTTCTGAATTGTTCCTTGGTTGATAGGTCGGTAGTCTTGGACCAAATGATTCGTTCCATCCTTCTTCTTGACAAAGAGAGAAGGTGCTCCCCAGGCCGAGGAACTTGGACGAATGGAACCCTTGCGAAGTGAATTATCGATTTCCTCCTTAAGTTCCAGGAGTTCATGAGGCGGTATCTTGTTCCGACATCCCCGTGACATGGTCACCTGTGTCTGGCCAGATGATTATGGATGTCGTCACACCGAGAGGGCCTTAAGAATATATCTCCATCGTCGGAGGAGCAAATCCCACTCTTGAGCTATCTAATCCCTTGTCAAACTTTTCGATGAACATGTACGTTGTCTTGTGATCACCGTGTTAGAGATGACGTTGGTACAACCCCAAAGTTCATCGTACGGTAAGAAGTGACTACGATACTCTTGTGGTCTAAGGAACTAAATCACACGTTAACACTCAGTGTTATAACAATTGGAGAGAGACTATATTATAGTTCTGAAGTTTTGATAACCACATGACAAAGAGGGGCTACCAGATGTATGGTTTAACCACATCATACATAAGAGTGCTCAAAGGTGTTAATATTTTGCATCCTCCATGTTTTGTTAACGTTGGGTGGCTCTTTTTGTGAGGACCTAGGTATTATTATTAGCTTTCAAATTTGTCCTAGATCATTGAGAACATAGTTCATACAAGAAAGTATTAACATTTTCTGTGCATGTCTATTTAGAGTGTCCGAGGGTTTGACATTCCGGGTTTGCGGTTGCTCTGTCTCAGGGTATCGAGTGGTCCGACCTAAGGGCCGGAACACCCAGATCATCTGGATTAGTGCGAAAATTCTGGAGCGAGCAGATCTAATGGGCGCCTGTTTATAGGGTCTTCTTCTCCAATAATATGGTGGAGGGTGCTTTTGGGCCTTTTTTTTCATTCTTGCGAGCTCTAACCTCCTTCCTTGTAACCATAACTTTCACTAAATGTACTTGTTGTCATTTATATATGCTGTCACTTATAAAAAAACTGAAGAATAAATCTCCTATATCTAAATAGTTAGCCCCCACTAACATATTTCTCTCAAAATGCAAGCATGCCACCTGATCATTCAACATGTATAAGAAAAAGCCCACTCGAGCATGCAGCTATGCGTATTAAAAAACCACTTCAACATGCAATCATGCTTGCATGTAAACTTCCATTCTATTATGTTATTTACATTTAATTCTTATATACTTTTAAAAACTATTATTTCAAATATTCATGTTTCATATGACCAAAACTTCATTGAAATATTGCAAAATATTCCCGCAACAACGTGCGGGGCATCATCTAGTAGTCAAAAACTACGCAGCCAGAAATATTATAATCTGCCACAATACCAAATACTGTATAAAAAAAAGACAGACCCTATTTGAATTTGTGTACCCCAACGATTTCATCCAAGAAAAAAGACCAACCCTATTTGAATTCCTTTACTGTTTGAAGAAAAAAAGAATTGGCGGTACGCAAAGCCCGGCACTCATTGCCCTTTTTCCCATTTTGAATCGCTGCATTGCATCGCCCTCACCTGATCTTTCGCTGTCTCGGCTCAACTTGCGCCGTGTTATAAATAAATAAATAAATAAATAAATAAGGAGGTCAACTTGCGTCGGCCAATTCGCAACACCGAGACGATAATAAGAATCTACAGTAGCTCCCTCCCGTCATCATTCATTTCTTCCCGCAAAGCCCAAGATTCCGTAGGTCATTAATTAGATATTGGTCCATCGACGACACCATGGCATGAGATGAGATGAGAAGGCGGCCATGGTGACAACTGCTGGAGACGCTGGAGCGTGTGAAGGGCCGACCGTGGAAGGCGGCATCGTCGGACATGTTGCGGTCGACATCGACAGGTCGGCGGTGACGGCTGATCGGCAGGGGCAGGTTGGAACCGGGAGCGGCTGCAGAATTTGCCAGCTTGAGGACGGCGACCTGCCGGCGGAGAGCGGGAGCGGGCAGTTGGTAAACCTCGGCTGCGGCTGCCGAGGCGAGATCGCGGCGGCGCACCGGCGGTGCGCCGAGGCATGGTTCTCCGTGAGGGGCAACAGGTATTGATAATCCCATCTCTTGTGTGCTTAAAAATGCTTATACGTAGTACAGTACTTTTTTTCAATCATCTTCTTCTTTGGCAACCGTCGCCTCCTCAATTCAATCTCTCGCCTCCGCGTTGCCACCGCACCGGCCCGTCATGTCCGATGGTTGCCGCACCTGGCTAACACCCTCGCCGTCGATTCGCAAGACCTCATGGAACCCAGTCGATACGTTTTTTTTCCTAGAAAAAAGTAGTGGTATTAGACACAAAGCATGAAAATTTGAGGGAAACGCTCAACCTGAAATTCTAGGATTAGAAAGGAGCTCAAGACGCTCTGAATGCCTCAAACTCTGAAGAATAATTTTTGTGCCAGTCAACGTTAGAGCTTTCTCAGTTAGGGAGGATGACTGAAGTGCATATTATACGGACGGGCATAAGTAATGACAATCATGGTATGGAATCACTCACTGTGGTGAAGACAAAGAATAAAGTTGCGCAATCAGAACCGTAAGCTGGTATAGAACTAAGGCATTTTTATACGAGCTCAACAGCGAACGCGCATCATGTGACTATTACCTCAATTATGCAACCACTTGCTAGGTGGGTTATACGTATGAGGTGCAAATTGAAGATCTTCGATTGTGAAGTCCCATCCAAGGTTGATGACACTGCCTGTAGATTTCTTTCGCTGTCGTTGCCCTTGAGAATTCCATCCTCATCCAAGGTTTCAAAACATTTATTGGTCTAATAGCAGTGTACTTTAGAACTACGGCGCTTGCCCGGCCTTGAAATGAGGTTTTTAGGGCATCTTCAACATGGACCCTCAAACGAAAATACTCCATAATCGTGTAGTCAATGACAGACGGGGCTCGCATCTCAGCTGCCACCTCAGCTGGTCAAAGTTTTCTTTTATGCTCAGTCTTTGCTGTGTTAGCCGACAGGTGGGGTCCACCTATCGGTTTCCCTATTTTCGCAAGAAAATCACACAATCAATGATCTCTGTTATTTGTTAAACGCAGATATGGTGTTTTTCTCGTGCCCTAGCCGGAAAGCGGTACTAAGTTGTTACCCTGATCCCAAATATGATGGTTTTGGGTAAATACCTCTGAAAAAACACTCAAATTCGATCGATGTAGGCATCGTAACAAGAAATAGATCAGGGCATCTTCTTCCCCATGTCATGGCGGATCATCAGCGAGGATTAATCATCCAGCAGGGGCATCTCTCGCCGAAATTGATGTGGTGCATGAAGCTTGGTGAGTCGGCTAAAGAAAATTGACATCCTCGCGACAATATAATTTACTATAAAAAATATTTGATTTACCATAGTTAAAAGTTTGACGTCAGATTTTCAATATTATTGTTGGTTTTGGTGTTTGGTGTAGCCTTGCCTACTGTGAGCATCGGCAGAGTTGTCAATGTTTTATTAGCTTTCCAGGGTTTTGCCACTTCTCACAAGAAAAAAAGTGTGTTTCTCAATGCTCCCGCCAGCTCCTTAGAAAAAACTAAAAAAAATCACTGGAAAATACTCCTTTCGGTCATTTTTACTAGCCAAACTTTATAAAGTTTGATCATATTTGTATAAAAAAACATTAACATCTATAATATTAAACCTATATAATATAAAAATTAAATTCATGACGCATCTAATGATATTGGTCCAGAGTACTCTGGAACGAGCGAGTATAATTGTAATGGTGCCGACAAATATACTAGGACCAATGTCGTAAAGTCAGCAAAAAAAGAAAAGGACAACCTATGAGCATCATTTTTATTTGATTAATAGATTGGCCTAAAAAGGAGTTGAATGCAGGCGGTGCGAGATCTGCGGCGAGAACGCGGCGAACATCACTGGATGGGGCGGCGGCGGCAAGGAGTTCATGCGGCAGTGGCATGGGATGGCGAGCGTGGATGGAGGAGGCTCATCCAAGGCCAGGGGTCTCTGCACCTGCAGAACCCAGTCATTCTGCAATTTCTTGCTTGCGTGTTTGATCATTGTATTAATCTCGTCGTGGTTCTTCCATAATCGTATGGTTTGAGATGTTTCAAGCCTCGAAATTGTATCACATACTACAGCGTTGCATATCTCTCTCTTGCGTGACGAGGCCGGAGGAAGGACTTTAATTGAGATCTTTCTCTAGCGATGCCGGGAATTACATGGCTGGCTATCAAAAAGTAGAATACTAAGAGCATGTGCATATGGAACAGCCAGCCGTGCGAAGATGCAGTTAGCGGCGAGGTATACCAGCCGTGTTCGCGGACAGTGACCGACCAGCACTCAAATATTGAATTCTACAACTGAATACCTTTTTTTAATCATTAAATCCATATAATTACATGTAGATAAAACCTAATTTAAATCTTCATCAGCGCTCGTCCGGCTCCACGGCCGTGTCCATGTCTAACGGACAGCTGAGCCCCTCAGAGTGAAGATGCAGTTAGCGGCGAAGTATAACAGGGCGTGGGACATGGACCAGCTCATGGACTTGAGGCGTCATCATCTCCATGTCTTACTCACCCTCGTCAGAGTCCGTGGCCTCAACGTCGACGATCGATGTGAGATCGATAATGGACGTGGCCAGGCTGGCGACATGCGACTCCGCAGCCTCGTCGCGCACGCCTCAAGACCGACCCCGCGAGAATGACGCGCCACCTTAGGGTTTGCGCCGCGATCCCAAGGTTCGGATGTCAGACGGGCCAGACAGCTGAGCCCCTCAGAGTGAAGATGCGGTTAGCGGCGAGGTATAACAGGGCGTGGGACATGGACCAGCTCATGGACTTGAGGCGTCATCATCTCCATGTCTTACTCACCCTCGTCAGAGTCCGTGGCCTCAACGTCGACGGTCGATGTGAGATCGATAATGGACGTGGCCAGGCTGGCGACATGCGACTCTGCAGCCTCGTCGCGCACGCCTCAAGACCGACCCCGCGAGAATGACGCGCCACCTTAGGGTTTGTGCCGCGATCCCAAGGTTCGGATGTCAGACGGGCCGCACCGCATCCGGTGAGGTGATACATCTCCTCCCACCACGAGCCCCGGCAGATGCGCAGGAACAAGTCCGTCCATGATCGTGCGCACTTAACCACCACATCCTCCTCGAGACCGCAAGTGGCCATAGTCGCAAAAAGCAGGGCAGGGGGAAGGAAAATGAAGTGGCTAAGGTTTGGTTCGGAGTGCGAATGAGGAATTTACATAGAGTCAGGCCGGCCATAGTGGGTCAAATCCGAGGGCTCCCTGCTAGATCCAACAGGGCGTCCGGGCGTTATGGGCTGGATATAGGGTTTGCGAGTCAGCCCTGGCATTTTGTCAGGGCTGCGTTTCAAGCATCCGGTTGAGTAGCAATTTTACATCCGGGCAGAATGCTCTGATTCAACTAAAACAGTGTTGCAAGTGAACAGTATGGTAATCTGGACGACAACGAGGCAGAAAGCATCTCCAGGCAGTTGTTAGCCTGTTTTGGAGGCCTAAATGAGAGAATGAAAGACAATAGCTGAAAAAAAGTTGATGAAATGTTCAACTAATATGAAACCATGAAGATTTGATGGAATTATAGATGCAGGTCAGCCCAGCAGACAAGGCAAAATTGATAGTGCAACTTTGTATTCAATAAACATACGATTCCATGATCCAGATTAAGCTTGACTGACTTAAAGCTCTAACGACAACTCAATCACTCGAAAGGTTACTAGCTAGCGTGGGACTTGTTCAGGATGACACCCTCATACTTGACCTGGAACCACTTCATGGCGTCTTCCTTGGTCACCCTTTGGTGGATCCCAACACGGGCCTTGCATCGGCGCCGGCGGGAGACGCGGTATCCAGCTCGCTCCAGAACCACGAAGAAGTCCATACCATAGATGCCGGTTGATGGGTCATACCTGAAAGAATTAATCAAGTAAGTTTGAAGTATGTAAGCAATAGGATATCAATAGTACTAGCATGCCAAAAGTAGTTCAGAGAGGAACGCAAAACACTTTTATACAAACCTACCGGACAACACAGGTATAGCTGGTACAACTGAACAAGACAAGACATTATACTGTAAAATTCGATTTCTTTACTTGAAAAGGACAAAATATACCAAACCTTTCTGCACTGGAAGCACAAAATATCAATTGCAGCAACAAACATTAGGATGTAAAAGAATTCAAGAAACTTGACTTCTCGGTTATGAAGAGAGATTTGTTTATGAAACTTAATAACTGAGAAACACATTGTCCAACACATTGGGAACAATGCTTCATATCCATCACAGAAAATAATTTCAGACTGGGGCAACACTTACTAAAGTGACTTGCAATGATAAACAAAAACGTAGGCAGCAGTAGCAATGCATGACTTGATACATCCGTATCTAGACAAATCTAATACAAGAATTTTGGGACAGAGGCAGTATTTATCATTATTATGCATTGCAAACTTTTAAAGACTGTGCATTACAAAATCATTGTGATGATAAAAGTTCCACCATTTTGCGTTAAGATTATGGCAACATGCACATCAGGATTCCGCTGTGATACTTCCACAATGTGTGTATGTCGCACAAGAAACTTTTAAAGAACCGGCATCCACCCTCAGTAACTTTATGTTGCAAAACCAAATCTCACAATCAAGTTATCAAGTGAACCAAATTTACAGTCCTAAGTATATACATAATCCGGATATATAAAATGCAAGCAGAACAGAGTACAGGAAAGGTTATCTTACTTCATGCCAAGATCAATGTGCTCCTGAATACCAAACCCAAAGCAACCAGTGTCACTGAAGTTCCTCCTCAAGAGCTCGTACTCCTTCACCTTCAGCCCACTCTCGAGAAGCTGCATTGCCTTCTCACCCCTGATCGTCACATAGCAGGCAATCTTCTCATTACGACGAATGCCGAAAGACCTGACAGTGTACCTCGCTGCAAGATAAAACCGTTATGACCGTAAGCACCACTGGATGTTGAAATCAGTCCAGAATCATAGAGCAAACATTAGCTTCTGGACAATAGCTTACCCTTGGAGAAAACTGGCGACTGCCCGCTCAGCTGCTCCAACACCTGATCAGTAAATTCGAATAAATTAACCTCGCATCTCAAAATTTAATATTAAGAAAACTAGCTGTGCAAGCACACATAAGACGAACGCCGTAGAGCACTATGGGATAAGTTTCATTTGGAGCGGGTCGCGCAATTGCAGATCTATGACCACACGCACTAAAATAATATCAGATACAGCAAAGGATTTTAATTATTCTTTTGTCGAGGAGACCGTGTTGGGATGGATGGGTCGCGGATCTATGGTACCTTGGCAGCTCGAGTGAGGCGATCGCCGCTCTCGCCGACGGAGATGTTGAGGACGAGCTTCTGCACCTTGATCTCCCGCATCGTGTTCAACTGTTTCTTCTCCGTCGACTGCGAGAGACAAGCGCGTAAGAACATCGGGACAAACAAGAAATGCCGAGCGTTGGCATCGCGGTAGGGGTACGATAGCTCACCATGGTGATCTGACCGGGGAGGCCGCCGGTGGAGAGGAAGCGGAAGATGGTAGGGTTTAGCTGGTTCTGGGTGTGGCTGCGGCGGCGGAAACCCTAGAAATCTCCCGGCCTTATATAGGGGTTGCTGGAGGTTGCCGAGCGACGATTTGGCAAAATGGCGTGGGGGACTTGGAGCGGTCCGATCAACGGATGGACGGCTAGGATATTCAGGTCGGCTCATGCTTTCTTACTAGCTGGGCTGTTGACGTTCTCCGGCCCAGCCGGATGGCTACCTGGACCGGACTCTCGGCCATCATACTCAATCCAACCAAACTAGACATTCTAGGGCGTTTTCTCAAAAAAAAAAAAATTATAGGGCGATGTTTCTCTTAAAAATATTAATTCTGGAGCAATCTAAAAAATGACCATACCTTTCAATAAAAGAAAGATTACACATTTCAGAAAGAAAAAAAGATTACGTCGACTATGTGGCGGGAGAAACCACCAGGTTTTATTCTAGCGCTTTTGGCAAACGATGCAACTATTTTTATTTTTGACATGAAACACTCGTATTCCATTAAGACACGGCTAAATCACGGTGCGCAGAGGAGAGTCCACTTTTACTAGAGCTCAGCCATTAGCATCGTACGAAGGCTTGAGGTTGTTCTAAGGCGCACTGGGCGGTGGCGATCTAGGGTTGGACCGCCTCGCCGTCGGTAGCGGTGGCCGCTTTCTTTGAGTGACGGTTATTCCGAGCCGATCAATCAGTTGACGATGGCCCGGATCAGGTTCACGTGTACGTACGTGTGCTAGTGCGTGCACCAGTGCTCTTACTAGATAATCAATCCAGTTACTTGTGTGATCGCTAACTTCGCACGTATGTTGCTGCACTCGTGAAGCCTGATTGATGTTCTGACAAGGTGATTTCTCTTCAGACTTGTTGTCCCCTAGCAAGAATAAGCTAGGGTTTGCTGTCCTCTGGCGGCTCCTGTCGTCGAGAGTTTTTTTTCTTCGTCGTTCCTCGTTGTTTTGATCGCCGACGACAATGAAAGTTCTTTCCTGGAACTGTCGTGGCATGCTCTCAACGATGGCAGTACGTGAGGTGTTGGATCTTCAAGGGAAGGGTGAGAGCAGATGTGATTTTTTTGTCTGGGTCTGATTTGGATAAAGTTAAGACAATTGAGTTGAGGATTAAGTTAGGGTTTATTTCCTTCATGTTATTGAAAGCGATGGTCGCTCTCGTGGTCTTGTTCTTTATTACAATCAGTCTAATGAAGTGGTGTTGGGCTACTCTTCCCCCAGCTTTATTGATGGGTTTGTGATGGATAGGATAATGTAGCATGGAGAACTGAAAGGATCCAGAAGAGGTGTCTAGAGGGGGGTGGATAGACTCTAATCAAGAAAAGTTGCAGTTTTTAATTTCTCTTAAGTTGAAGTGGAGTTTTGGCACAAGTTTAAACATTCACAATACATATCAAGCAAGCATGCAAGCATACAAGAGTATATGAGCAGCGGAAAGTAAAGCATGCAAGTTGCAAGAATGTAAAGAGAAGGGATTGGAATGTGCAAACGCAATTTGGAGACACGGAGATTTTTTATACGTGGTTCCTATAGGTGGTGCTATCGTACATCCACGTTGATGGAGACTTCAACCCACGAAGGGTAACGGTTGCGCGAGTCCACGGAGGGCTCCACCCACGAAGGGTCCACAAAGAAGCAACCTTGTCTATCCCACCATGGTCGTCGCCCACGAAGGACTTGCCTCGCTAGGGTAGATCTTCACAAAGTAGGCGATCTCCTTGCCCTTACAAACTCCTTGGTTCAACTCCACAATCTTGTCGGAGGCTCCCAAGTGACACTTAGCCAATCTAGGAGACACCACTCTCCAAGAAGTAACAAATGGTGTGTTGATGATGAACTCCTTGCTCTTGTGCTTCAAATGATAGTCTCCCCAACACTCAACTCTCTCTCATAGGATTGGATTTGGTAGAAAGAAGATTTGAGTGAAAAGCAACTTGGGGAAGGCTAGAGATCAAGATTTATGTGGTTGGAATGGGATATCTTGACCTCAACACAAGTGTAGGTGGTTCTCTCTCAGAAAATATGTGTTGGAAGTGTAGGAGACACCACTCTCCAAGAAGTAACAAATGGTGTGTTGATGATGAACTCCTTGCTCTTGTGCTTCAAATGATAGTCTCCCCAACACTCAACTCTCTCTCATAGGATTGGATTTGGTAGAAAGAAGATTTGAGTGAAAAGCAACTTGGGGAAGGCTAGAGATCAAGATTTATGTGGTTGGAATGGGATATCTTGACCTCAACACAAGTGTAGGTGGTTCTCTCTCAGAAAATATGTGTTGGAAGTGTAGGCATGTTCTGATGGCTCTCTCCACGAATGAAGAGTGGGTGGAGGGGTATATATAGCCTCCACACAAAATATAACTGTTACGCACAAATCACCAAACTCGGTGGGACCGATTCAGAGAACTCGGTCAGACCGATTTGGTTCATAATGTGACCGTTAGGCATTTCGGTGGGACCGACATGTCGACTCGGTGGGACCGATTTCATTAGGGTTAGGGCATAACGTAATCTCGGTGAGACCGATTACACAAACTCGGTGGGACCGATTTTGGTAACAGTCAAACAGAGAGTTGGTCAGGCAAACTCGGTGGGACCGATTCGCTCATCTCGATTGGACCGAAACGTTACGAAAAGGAAACAGAGTGTTTGCATCGCAATCTCGGTGGGACCAATCGCTCATCTCGGTTTGACCGAAATGTTACGAAGGGAAACAGAGAGATTACAATCCCATCTCGGTGAGACCGAGATCCCTATCAGTGAGACCGAAAAGACTAGGGTTTCTGGCAGTGGCTATGTCAAGTGAACTCGGTGGCGCCAGATAGAAAGATTCGGTGGGTCCGAGTTTGACTTTTGGTTTGGAACATATGTGGATGTGAGAAAGTGGTTGAGGGCTTTGGAGCATATCACTAAGCACTTTGAGCAAGCAAGCCATTAAGCAACACCTCATCCCCTCTTAATAGTATTGGATTTCCTATGGACTCAATGTGATCTTGGATCACTAAAATAGAAAATGTAGAGTCTTGTGCTTTGAGCTTGAGCCAATCCTTTGTCTTCAGCATTTTGAAGGGGTTCCACATCCTCTAGTCCATGCCACTCCATTGTTGAACTTATCTGAAACATACTAGGTAGAAACATTAGTCCAACAAGAGATATGTCGACATTAATTACCAAAATCAACCAGGGAGCACTTGTGCTTTCAATCTCCCCCTTTTTGGTAATTGATGACAACATACATCAAAGCTTTAGATAAAGATATAGAGAACAACAAGTAAAGCTTTGGAAAGACATGTAACATGCATAGGCTCCCCCTACATGTATGCAATCATATAAATATGGAACATTGAGCATGTGAATGCATAAGCATGACAGAGTAATCCATGTGTTACATGTATCTTGGCTATATGCATCAGAGCAAATGATGTGAATATAGGAAATGTACCTTCATGCTCATGAGTCCTTCTTGCAAACAGTATGTACAACAGCAAGAGATCCTCATACACATGACTGTGATGCATATACTTACCTTGTGGTCTTGAGTTGGCTTAGAAGGGAATGAACCTGAGTAAACAAGGTTAGATAACACAGATACATCTACTAGCCAGAGCAAACAAAAGAACCACAAAAGTACCAAGACTGGGATGACATGTAGAGAGTGAGTATTGAGTACTCTATTGGATATAGACATGTCCCCAAAGGTAAAGATGTGCAAATAATTCAAGGATTTCCTTCCCTTAGATGTCTTGCTCCCCCTGAATCTAACATGGGATATTGGGAGAAGATAGGGAACAGAAAATCAGAGCAAAAGAAAAGACAACAGAGCTAATGCAAGCAATCAAATATGACCAGATATGAACATGTCTTTCCCCTCTTAAGGACATGTAACTTCTCTCCTCTTGAACACCAAGCATCTGGGGTTTCTTACACACTCCCACTGAGTATCCTCTCCCCTATAGAAATGATTAAGCATAGAGCTTTGATGTGATCCCTCTCTCCCCCTTTGACATCAATTTCCAAGAAGGGCTCTTCTGGATTTCTATTACAAAAGGGTTTGGTCCTTGAGTCACCAAGCAAGTCGAATGTGATGCTGGTAGAGGACAAGAGTCATTGAGTGGAGCTGGAGCAAAAAGACTGCAGGAATAAGTGGCAAGTTGTCTTTCCTGTAGTGAAATCGGTAGCACTGAGTTGTGTGCTTCAGTGGCACCGAGAGAATTCGGTTGGACCGAAATAAACAAACCGGTGTGACCGAGTCCATCACAGAGAAAACACTTGTCACCTCAGCTCACTAGGCACTTAAGATCTTACAAGGATTTGCAAGGAATTTGCTGAAAGATTTGCAAAGAATTGGATGCAGAGAATGCAGAACAGGAAGAAATAAAAAGATCTAGATGAAGTTTTTTTGAAAGGGGAAACACATATGCATGAGACAAATGCAAGAGGAAACACAAGAGAACTTCATCTAGAATTGGGCGGTGACAAAGTCACCTATGTTAGAGTATATTGACTTAGGAGTCAAGTGAGGTCACTTGATCTTTGGTCATACTCATCGTTTAAGCTCAAAATGGGGTTACCATTTTTCGTTTAAGCATCTTGATGTATTCACATCTTGTTGAGTTGCTTTGACCCATGACTTGGAGTAAAGCTTCTCTAAGATGGAATAACATACCTTGGGTGGTGGTGTTGATCTTGATCATGTAGTTGAACTTGTGTGGGTTTCTCAAGGTTGTTGTAGCTCATCAAGAGTTTGGAGCACCACTTGGAATTTGAGTTCATCTACCTACATGGGTTAGTTTTGCAAGGAAGAGCACTTGTGTATCCAAAATGACAATCATAAATCTTAATGTAGAATTTGTCAAAGGATATGTTTGAAGAGTTTTGTGCTTCCTTGTCTTCAACCACCATTGTGTAGAGACTTGGTGATGTAGAAATTGCTCAAGATATGAGTGAGTTGCAATTTCGTGGATTTTGATTCATCCAAGTACCTACAAGGGTTAGATAGCATGCCAGGGTGCAAAAATATCCAAGACATATAGATAGCATCATGAAAGAGATGTCAAGGATTAGTCAAAGGCTCATGCCTTGCATGTATCCAAATGGAGTTCCTACTCCAAGTTTGAAGCATCAATGATGTTCAATTCACCTCTCAAACGGCAAAAGACTTTCTCATCAAGTGGTTTGGTAAATATATCCGCTAATTGCTTATCGGTGCGAACATGCTTAAGATCAATGTCCCCTTTGGCAACATGATCTCGAATGAAATGATGACGAACTTCAATATGCTTAGTTCGAGAATGTTGCACGGGATTGTGAGCAATCTTAATAGCACTTTCATTGTCACAAAGCAATGGAACATGTTTCACATATATCTCATAATCTTTAAGAGTTTGGGTCATCCAAAGTAATTGAGCACAACATGATCCAGCAGCAATGTATTCCGCTTCGGCGGTGGATAAGGATATCGAGTTTTGTTTCTTGGAGGACCAAGACACAAGAGATCTACCAAGAAATTGACAAGTACCCGAAGTGGACTTTCTATCAACCTTGTCTCCGGCATAGTCCGAATTGGAGTAACCAACAAGATCGAAAGAAGACCTCTTAGGATACCAAATGCCAAAATTTGGTGTGTGTATTAAGTATCTCACTATCCTTTTCACAGCCTTAAGATGACACTCTTTAGGGGCCGCTTGATATCGCGCACACATGCACACACTTAGCATAATGTCAGGACGGGAGGCACATAGATATAACAATGAACCAATCATAGAGCGGTACACTTTTTGATCAACCGGTTCACCGTCCTTAGTCAAATCAAGATGTCCACTAGTAGGCATGGGTGTAGACATACCTTTGCATTCTTGCATATTAAACTTCTTGAATAAGTCCTTGGTGTACTTTGTTTGAGAAACAAAGGTACCTTCCTTAGTTTGCTTGATTTGCAAACCAAGAAAGAATTTGAGTTCACTCATCATAGACATCTCAAACTTCTCCGACATTAGCTTTCCAAACTTCTCACTTCGACTTGAGTGTAGCCTTGGGCGACTAAGCGTGCTTTGTTGCAGACGACTTGACCATCTTCATCTTGCTTGTTGCGAAACACCCATTTGGTACCAATGATGTTGTGATTGTTGTCGGGCTTCTCGACCAATGTCCACGCTTGATTTCTCTCAAAGTTGTGTAGCTCTTCATGCATAGCGTTTATCCAATCCGGATCTTCCAATGCTTCTTCAACCTTCATAGGTTCAATGCTAGAAATGAATGAGTAATTTTCACAAAAGTTAGCCAAACGAGTTTTAGAGCGAGTGATTCTCCCGGTTTGGATATCATTGTAGATTTGCTCGACGGGATGGTCTTTGGCAATTCTTGCTCGAACTCGTGGGAGCTTTGGCTTGGCTCGGGGTGGAACATCCTCTTCATCTTGTTCTTCTTCTTGGTCTTCTTCATTGTTGACGTTGTCATTCTCTTGTTGTGGTGGAGAAGGAGGTCGTTGATGTTCATCTTGGTGTACTTCCTCGTTTTCTTCGTCTTGGTGTGTCCCACTTGTGGATGCTTCCGTATCAATTCTTGGTTCACCTTGTCGTGAGGTAGAAGCTTCCACTTGGACGGACGAGGTACTCTCCTTCACCACCGTTGGACGAATCTTGCCAATAGACAAGTCTTGGATAGCTTCCGAAGGGTCTTTGTATCCTACATCAATTGGCAATTGCTCTACTTGAGAGCCGTTAGATTCATCAAACTTCACATCTACCGTCTCTTCAACCTTTCGGGTGAAATTGTTGTAGACATGGTAAGTGTGAGAGTTTGAGCCATAACCAAGTAGGAAACCTTCATGAGATTTAGGAGCAAATTTAGAACGACGATGCTTATCAAGAATGTAGCACTTTGAGCCAAATACTCGAAAGTATCCAACTTGGGGTTTATTACCGGTGAGGAGCTCGTATGCCGTCTTGTCGAGTAGCTTGTGAAGATACAAGCGATTTGTTGCATGACAAGCTGTCTCAACCGCTTCCGCCCAAAAGTGTTTTGGAGTCTTGTACTCATCAAGCATCGTTCTTGCCATCTCAATAAGAATCCGGTTCTTTCTCTCAACAACTCCATTTTGTTGAGGTGTGTACGTAGCTGAGAACTCGTGTGAAATCCCCTCTTCGCCAAGAAAGGTATCCACATTTGCGTTCTTGAACTCCGTTCCGTTGTCGCTCCGAACCTTTTTGATCTTCATGTCAAATTGATTTTGGGCCTTCCTAGCGAAGTTTTTGAAGATCTTTTGGACCTGCGATTTGTCATCAAGAAAGAACACCCACGTAAATCTTGAAAAATCATCAACTATGACTAGACCAAATGAGTTACCACCGAGACTCTTGTAGGCATTTGGACCAAAGAGATCCATGTGAAGTAGCTCGAGTGGTCTTCTCGTGGTCATGATGTTCTTCGCGCAATGACTTCCTCCAACCTGTTTTCCTGCCTGACAAGCACTACAAAGTCTATCCTTGTCAAATATGACATCTTTTATTCCAAGGATATGATCACCTTTAATAAGCTTATCAAGATTTCGCATGCCCACATGACCTAGCCTTCTATGCCACAACCAGCCTTTAGAAGACTTAGCAATTAAGCAAGTTCTAGGTTGAGCCTTTTTAGTGAAATCAACAATGTAAAGATCACCTCTACGTATACCGGTAAAGACCATTTTACGATTGTCTCTACGAAACACTTGGCAATCTACCTCAGTAAATAGGACATTGAAACCGAAATCAGCAAGTCTAGATACTGAAAGTAAATTGTACCCAAGAGATTCAACGAGCATGACATTTTGTATGGAGCTATCATGTGAGATGGCCACCTTACCTAGGCCAACCACCTTACCCTTTGAGTTATCACCAAAAGTGACATACTTTCGAGGGCTGTCGTTTTCAGCAAGCTCACGGAACATATCTTTATCTCCGGTCATATGATCAGTACATCCACTATCAAGGACCCATTCCTTTCCTCCAGCCATGAACTCCTTGCTCTTGTGCTTCAAATGATAGTCTCCCCAACACTCAACTCTCTCTCATAGGATTGGATTTGGTAGAAACAAGATTTGAGTGGAAAGCAACTTGGGGAAGGCTAGAGATCAAGATTTATGTGGTTGGAATGGGATATCTTGACCTCAACACAGGTGTAGGTGGTTCTCTCTCAGAAAATATGTGTTGGAAGTGTAGGCATGTTCTGATGGCTCTCTCCACGAATGAAGAGTGGGTGGAGGGGTATATATAGCCTCCACACAAAATCTAACCGTTACACACAAATCACCAAACTCGGTGGGACCGATTCAGAGAACTCGGTCAGACCGATTTGGTTCATAATGTGACGGTTAGGCATTTTGGTGGGACCGACATGTCAACTTGGTGGGACCGATTTCATTAGTGTTAGGGCATAACGTAATCTCGGTGAGACCGATTACACAAACTCGGTGAGACCGATTTTGGTAACAGTCAAACAGAGAGTTGGTCAGGCAAACTCGGTGGGACCGATTCGCTCATCTCGGTTGGACCGAAACGTTACGAAAAGGAAACAGAGTGTTTGCATTGCAATCTCGGTGGGACCGATCGCTCATCTCGGTTTGACCGAAACGTTACGAAGGGAAGCAGAGAGATTACAATCCCATCTCGGTGAGACCGAGATCCCTATCGGTGAGACCGAAAATACTAGGGTTTCTGGCAGTGGCTATGTCAAGTGAACTCGGTGGCGCCGGATAGAAAGATTCGGTGGGTCCGAGTTTGACTTTTGGTTTGGGACATATGTGGATGTGAGAAAGTGGTTGAGGGCTTTGGAGCATACACTAAGCACTTTGAGCAAGCAAGCTATTAAGCAACACCTCATCCCCTCTTAATAGTATTGGCTTTCCTATGGACTCAATGTGATCTTGGATCACTAAAATAGAAAATGTAGAGTCTTGTGCTTTGAGCTTGAGCCAATCCTTTGTATTCAGCATTTTGAAGGGGTTCCACATCCCCTAGTCCATGCCACTCCATTGTTGAACTTATCTGAAAAATACTAGGTAGAAACATTAGTCCAACAAGAGATATGTTGACATTCATTACCAAAATCACCCAGGGAGCACTTGTGCTTTCAAGAACCAAACTTGGACCTTAAGCATTAGTCTTGGACTTACTTACGGAATCTTCATAACAATTCTGCACGGGCTTGGATGATCATAGGTGATTTCAATGAAATCTTGTTGCAACTGAGAAGGAAGGATGTAACGTGAGGCCGCCATAGTATATGCAAAATTTCAAAGATTGTCTAGAAGAATGTGGCCTACAAGAAATAATGTAGTGGGAGATCCCTTCACCTCGAGTCGAGGTATGATCAAAGAACGGTTGGACCAGGGCAGTATGCAACGAAGCATGATCAGATAAATTCCCATTTGTGTCGATAGTACATGAACATCACATTCACTCAGATCACAAGCCCCCTTTGCTAGATAAAAATTATTTTGAACCAGCCATGACACAACAGCCAAAGGGGGACGCCAATTCGAAGCACACTGGCTGAACGTTGATACAATGGATGAAATCGTCAAGACTGTGTGGCGGCGGTCGCAACTAGCTAATGTCGGATCGTCACTGGAAACTCTTACAAAAGCTGTAAAAGATGATCTTTTTCAGTGGGATAGGGATGTTCTCACGGGCCCCAAGAGAAGGATCATAATCTTAGGAAAAAGGTGGATAAACTGCGAAGAGGACATATGATAGTGGAAAACCGACAGAAAATATAAGAGTTGCAAATTCTGATTGAAAATCTACTTAACCAGGAGGAATTATTTTGGTTGCAATGAGCAAGGGCGAATTGGTTACTTCATGGGGACAAAAACACATCAATTTTTCACATACCGTTGTCAGCACGTAAAAAGAGAAATTGCATCAAACGCCTATTAGATGCTACAGGGGGGTGGAAAGATGATATAAATGATCTGAACTCCATCATCATGGGATACTTTTCTGAATTATTTACGTCGTAGGTGTGCGCGCTGTTGGGGAACGCAGTATTTCAAAAAAAATCCTACGATCACGCAAGATCTATATATGAGATGCATAACAATGAGACAGGAGAGTGTGTCCACGTACCCTCGTAGACCAAAAGCGGAAGCGTTTAGTAACGCGGTTGATGTAGTCGAACGTCTTCGAGATCCAACCGATCCAAGTACCGAACGTACGGCACCTCCGCGATCCGCACACGTTCAGCTCGATGACGTTCCTCGAGCTCTTGATTTAGTTGAGGACGAGGGAGAGTTCTGTCGGCACGACGACGTGGCGACGGTGATGATGAAGTTACCGGCACAGGGCTTCTCCTAAGCACTACGACGATATGACCGAGGTGTTGAACTGTGGAGGGGGGCACCGCACACGGCTAAGAGATTGTCTGTTGTGCCTTTGGGGTGCCCCCTGCCCCCGTATATAAAGGAGGGGAGGAGGAGGCCGGCCAACAAGGGGCGCGCCAGGGAGAGGGGAGTCCTACTAGGACTCCAGTCCTAGTAGGATTCGGCCCCACTCTTTTTTCCTCCTATCGGAGGGGGGAAAGGGGAAGGAGAGGGAGTAGGAGAAGGAAAGGGGGTGGCGCCCCCTTCGCAAGTCCAATTCGGCCTCCTCCCTTGTGGGGGGCACACCAGCCCCTTGTGGGCTGGTTAGCCTCCCTCCTATGGCCCATAAGGCCCATATCTTTCCTCGGGGTGTTCCGATAACCCCTCCGGTACTCCGGTATGTACCCGATACACTCTAGAAACCTTCCGGTGTCCGAATACTACCTTCCAATATATCAATATTTACCTCTCGACCATTTCGAGACTCCTCGTCATGTCCGTGATCTCATCCGGGACTCCGAACAAACTTTGGTTATTAAATCACATAACTCATAATACAAATCGTCATTGAACGTTAAGCGTGCGGACCCTACGGGTTCGAGAACTATGTAGACATGACTGAGACACATCTCCGGTCAATAACCAATAGCGGAACCTGGATGCTCATATTGGTTCCTACATATTCTACGAAGATCTTTATCGGTCAAACCGCATAACAACATACGTTATTCCCTTTGTCATCGATATGTTACTTGCCTGAGATTCGATCGTCGGTATCCTTATACCTAGTTCAATCTCGTTACCGGCAAGTCTCTTTACTCATTCCGTAATGCATCATCCGCAACTAACAAATTAGTCCCATTGCTTGCAAGCCTTATAGTGATGTGCACTACCGAGAGGGCCCAGAGATACCTCTCCGATACACGGAGTGACAAATCCTAATCTCGATCTATGCCAACTCAAAAAACACCATCGGAGACACCTGTAGAGCATCTTTATAATCACCCAGTTATGTTGTGACGTTTGATAGCACACAAGGTGTTCCTACGGTATTTGGGAGTTGCATAATCTCATAGTCAGAGGAACATGTATAAGTCATGAAGAAAGCAATAGCAATAAAACTGAACGATCAACATGCTAAGCTAACGGATGGGTCTTGTCCATCACATCATTCTCCCAATGATGTGATCTCGTTCATCAAATGACAACACATGTCTATGGTTAGGAAGCTTAACCATCTTTGATTAATGAGCTAGTCAAGTAGAGGCATACTAGGGAAATTCAGTTTTGTCTATGTATTCACACATGTACTAAGTTTCCGGTTAATACAATTCTAGCATGAATAATAAACATTTATCATGATATAAGGAAATATAAATAACAACTTTATTATTGCCTCTAGGGCATATTTCCTTCAGTCTCCCACTTGCACTAGAGTCAATAATCTAGTTCACATCGTCATGTGAATCACCAATAGTTCACATCTTTATGTGATTAGTTCGCATCTCCATGTGACTAATACCCAAAGGGTTTATTAGAGTCAATAATCTAGTTCACATCGCTATGTGATTAACACCCAAAGAGTACTAAGGTGTGATCATGTTTTGCTTGTGAGAGAAGCTTAGTCAATGGGTCTGTCACATTCAGAGCCGTATGTATTTTGAAACAATTTCTATGTCTACAATGCTCTGCATGGAGCTACTCTAGCTAATTGCTCCCACTTTCAATATGTATCCAGATTGAGACTCAGAGTCATTTGGCATTGAGGAACGTAGTATTTCAAAAAAAATCCTACGATCACGCAAGATCTATCTAGGAGAAGCATAGCAACGAGCGGGGAGAGTGTGTCCACGTACCCTCGTAGACCGAAAGCCGAAGTGTTAAGTAACGCGGTTGATGTAGTCGAACGTCTTCGCGATCCAACCGATCAAGTACCGAACGCACGGCACCTCCGCGATCTGCACACGTTCAGCTCGGTGACGTCCCTCGAACTCTAGATCCAGCTGAGGCCGAGGGAGAGTTTCGCCAGCACGACAGCGTGGTGACGGTGATGATGAAGTTACCGACGCAGGGCTTCGCCTAAGCACTACGACAATATGACCGAGGTGGAAATCTGTGGAGGGGGGCACCGCACACTGCTAAGAAATCAACTTGTGTGTTTATGGGGTGCCCCCTCCCCCGTATATAAAGGAGTGGAGGAGGGGGGCGGCCGGCCTCATGGGGTCCCCCCTTCCCTAGTCCAACTATGAGGGCAAGGAAAGGGAAGAGGAAGAGAAGGAAAGGGGGGGTCGGCCCCCCTCCCAATTCGGATTGGGCTTGGGGGGCGCGCCCCTCCACTTGGCCGCCTCCTCCTCTCTTCCACTAAAGCCTATGAAGGCCCATTAACCCCCGGGGGGTTCCGGTAACCCCCCGGTACTCCGGTAAATACTCGATACACCTCGGAACCATTCCTGTGTCTGAATATTGTCATCCAATATATCAATCTTTATGTCTAGACCATTTCGAGACTCCTCGTCATGTCCGTGATCTCATCCGGGACTCTGAACTACCTTCGGTACATCAAAACGCATAAACTCATAATACGGATCGTCATCGAACGTTAAGCGTGCGGACCCTACGGGTTCGAGAACTATGTAGACATGACCGAGACACATCTCCGGTCAATAACCAATAGCGGAACATGGATGCTCATATTGGCTCCTACATATTCTATGAAGATCTTTATCGGTCAAACCGCATAACGACATACCTTGTTCCCTTTGTCATCGGTATGTTACTTGCCCGAGATTCGATTGTCGGTATCATCATACCTAGTTCAATATCGTTACGATCAAGTCTCTTTACTCATTCTGTAATGCATCATCCCGTGACTAACTCATTAGTCACATTGCTTGCAAGGCTTATAGTGATGTGCATTACCGAGAGGGCCCAGAGATACCTCTCCGATACACAGAGTGACAAATCGTAATCTCGATCTATGCCAACCCAACAAACACCTCCGGAGACATCTGTAGAGCATCTTTATAATCACCCAGTTACGTTGTGACGTTTGATAGCACACAAGGTGTTCCTCCGGTATTCTGGAGTTGCATAATCTCATAGTCAGAGGAACATGTATAAGTCATGAAGAAAGCAATAACAATAAGACTTAACGATCATAATGCTAAGCTAACGGATGGGTATTGTCCATCACATCATTCTCTAATGATGTGATCCCGTTCATCAAATGACAACACATGTCAATGGCTAGGAAACATAACCATCTTTGATAAACAAGCTAGTCAAGTAGAGGCATACTAGGGACACTCTGTATTGTCTATGTATTCACACATGTACTAAGTTTACGATTAATACAATTCTAGCATGAATAATAAATATTTATCATGATATAAGGAAATATAAATAACAACTTTATTATTGCCTCTATGGCATATTTCCTTCAGTCTCCCACTTGCACTAGAGTCAATAACCTAGTTCACATCGCCATGTGATTTAACACACATCTTTATGTGATTAACACCCATAGTTCACATCGACATGTGACCAACACTCAAAAGAGTTTACTAGAGTCAATAATATAGTTCACATCGCTATGTGATTAACACCCAAAGAGTACTTAGGTGTGATCATGTTTTGTTTGTGAGAGAAGCTTAGTCAATGTGTCTGTCACATTCAGAGCCATATGTATTTTGCAAATTTTCTATGTCTACAATGCTGTGCATGGAGCTACTCTAGCTAACTGTTCCCACTTTCAATATGTATCCAGATTGAGACTCAGAGTCATCCGGATCGGTGTAAAAGCTTGCATTGGCGTAACTCTTTACGACAAACTCTTTATCACCTCCATAACCGAGAAATATCTCCTTAGTCTTCTAAGGATAATTTTGACCGCTGTTAAGTGATCCACTCCTGGATCATATATTACCCCCTTGCCAAACTCATGGCAAGGTACACAATAGGTTTGGTACACAGCATAACATACTTTATAGAACCTATGGCTGAGGCACAGGGAATGACTTTCATTCTCTTTCTATTTTCTGCCGTGGTCGTGTTTTGAGTCTTACTCATCTTTACACTTCAAAAATCTTGTCAAGGTATGTAATCATTGAAAAAATTTATCAAGCGTCTTGGTCTATCTCTATAGATCTTGATGCCCAATATGTAAGCAGCTTCACCGAGGTCTTTCTTTGAAAAACTCCTTTCAAACACTCCTTTATGCTTTCCAGAAAATTCTACATCATTTCCGATCAACAATATGTCATTCACATATACTTATCAGAAAGGCTGTAGTGCTCTCACTCACTTTCTTGTAAATACAGGCTTCACCGCAAGTCTGTATAAAACTATATGCTTTGATCAACTTATCAAAGAGTATATTCCAACTCCGAGATGCTTGCACCAGTCCATAGATGGATCGCTGGAGCTTGCACATTTTGTTAGCACCTTTAGGATTGACAAAACCTTCTGGTTGCATCATATACAACTCTTCTTTAATAAATCCATTAAGGAATGTAGTTTTGATATCCATTTCCCAGATTTCATAAAATGCGACAATTGCTAACATGATTCGGACAGACTTAAGCATTGATACGAGTGAGAAAATCTCATCGTAGTCAACACCTTGAACTTGTCGAAAACCTTTTTGCGACAATTCGAGCTTTGTAGATAGTAACACTACTATCAGCGTCCGTCTTCCTCTTGAAGATCCATTTATTTTCTATGGTTTGCCGATCATCGGGAAAATCCATCAAAGTCCACACTTTGTTTTCATACATGGATCCCATCTCAGATTTCGTGGCCTCAAGCCATTTTGCGGAATTTGGGCTCATCATCGCTTCCTCATAGTTCGTAAGTTCATCATGGTCTAGTAACATGACTTCCAGAACAGGATTACCGTACCACTCTGTTGCGGATCGTGCTCTGGTTGACCTACGAAGTTCCGTAGTAACTTGATCCAAAGTTTCATGATCATCATCATTAACTTCCTCACTAATTGGTGTAGGAATCACTGGAACTGATTTCTGTGATGACCTACTTTCCAATTCAGGAGAAGGTAAAATTACCTCATCAAGTTCTACTTTTCCTCCCACTCACTTCTTTCGAGAGAAACTCCTTCTCTAGAAAGGATCCATTCTTAGCAACAAAGATCTTGCCTTCGGATCTGTGATAGAAGGTGTACCCAACAGTTTCTTTTGGGTATCCTATGAAGACACACTTCTCCGATTTGGGTTCGAGCTTATCAGGCTGAAGTTTTTTCACATAAGCATCACAACCCCAAACTTTAAGAAACGACAACTTAGGTTTCATGCCAAACCACAGTTCATACGGTGTCTTCTCAACGGATTTAGATGGTGCCCTATTTAATGTGAATGCAGTTGTCTCTAATGCATAACCCCAAAACAATAGTGGTAAATCGGTAAGAGACATCATAGATCGTACCATATCTAATAAAGTACGGTTATGGCGTTAGGACACACCATTACACTGTGGTGTTCCAGGTGGCGTGAGTTGCGAAACTATTTCACATTGTTTCAAATGAAGACCAAACTCGTAACTCAAATATTCGCCTCCACGATCAGATCGTAGAAACTTTATTTTCTTGTTACGATGATTTTCCACTTCACTCTTAAATTCTTTGAACTTTTCAAATGTTCCAGACTTTATGTTTCATTAAGTAGATATACCCATATCTGCTCAAATCATCTATGAAGGTTAGAAAATAACGATGCCCGCCGCGAGCCTCAACACTCATCGGACCGCATACATCAGTATGTATTATTTCCAACAAGTCTGTTGCTCGCTCCATTGTTCCGGAGAATGGAGTCTTAGTCATCTTGCCCATGAGGCATGGTTCGCAAGCATCAAGTGATTCATAATCAAGTGATTCCAAAAGCCCGTCAGCATGGAGTTTCTTCATGCACTTTACACCAATATGACCTAAACGGCAGTGCCACAAATATTCGGCACTATCATTATCAACTTTGCATCTTTTGGCATCAATATTATGAATATGTGTATCATTACGATCGAGATTCAATAAACCATTAAGTGTATGACCATAGAAGGTTTATTCATGTAAACAGAACAACAGTTATTCTTTGACTTAAATGAATAACCGTATTGCAATAAACATGATCCAATCATATTCATGCTTAACACAAACACCAAATAACATTTATTTTAGGTTCAACACTAATCCCGAAGGTAAAGGGAGTGTGCGATGGTGATCTTACCAACCTTGGAATCACTTCCAACACACATCATCACCTCGCCCTTAACTAGTCTCTGTTTATTTTGCAACTCCCGTTTCGAGTTACTACTCTTAGCAACTAAACCAGTATCAAATACTGAGGAGTTGCTATAAACATTAGTAGAGTACATGTCAATAACATGTATATCAAATATACTTTTGTTCACTTTGCCATCCTTCTTATCCGCCAGGTATCTAGGGCAGTTCCACTTCCAGTGACCATTTCCTTTGCAGTAGAAGCACTCAGTTCCAGGCTTGGGTCTAACTTTGGGCTTCTTCATGGGAGCAGCAACTTGTTTGTTATTCTTCTTTGAAGTTCCTATTTCTTTCCCTTTGCCCTTTTTTTGAAACTAGAGGTCTTGTTAACCATCAACACTTGATGCTATTTCTTGATTTCTACCTTCGCCGATTTCAGCATCGCGAAGAGCTTGGGAATTACTTTCGTCATCCCTTGCATATTATAGTTCATCACTAAGTTCTAGTAACTTGGTGATAGTGACTAGAGAACTTTGTCAATTACTATCTTATCTGGAAGATTAACTCCCACTTGATTCAAGCAATTGTAGTACCCAGACAATCTGAGCACATGCTCACTGGTTGAGCTATTCTCCTCCATCTTGTAGGCAAAGTACTTTCAGAGGTCTCATACCTCTCGACACGAGCATGAGTATGAAATACCAATTTCAACTCTTAGAACATCTTATATGCTTCGTGGTGTTCAAAACGTTTTTGAAGTCCTGGTTCTAAGCCGTAAAGCATGGTGCACTAAACTATTAAGTAGTCATCATATCGAGCTTTGTCAAACATTCATAACGTGTGCATCTGCTCCTGCAATAGGTCTGTCACCTAGCGGTGCATCAAGGACATAATTCTTCTGTGCAGCAATGAGGATAATCCTCAGATCACGGACCAAGTCCGCATCATTGCTACTATCATCTTTCAACTTCTTTTTCTCTAGGAACATATCAAAAATAAACGGGAAGCTGCATCGCAAGCTATTGATCTACAACATAGATATGCAAATAGTATCAGGACTAAGTTCATGATAAATTAAAGTTCAATTAATCATATTACTTAAGAACTCCCACTTAGATAGACATCCCTCTAATCATCTAAGTGATCACGTGATCCATATCAACTAAACCATGTCCGATCATCATGTGAGATGGAGTAGTTTTCAATGGTGAACATCACTATGTTGATCATATCTACTATATGGTTCACGCTCGACCTTTCGGTCTCAGTGTTCCGAGGCCATATCTACATATGCTAGGCTCGTCAAGTTTAACCTGAGTATTCTGCGTGTGCAAAACTGGCTTGCACCCGTTGTATGTGAACATAGAGCTTATCACACCCGACCATCACGTGGTGTCTCGGCACGACGAACTGTAGCAACGGTGCATACTCAGGGAGAACATTTATACCTTGAAATTTAGTGAGAGATCATTTATAATGCTACCGCCGTACTAAGCAAAATAAGATGCATAAAGGATAAACATCACATGCAATCAATATAAGTGATATGATATGGCCATCATCATCTTGTGCCTTTGATCTCCATCTCCAAAGCACCGTCATGATCACCATCGTCATCGGCTTGACACCTTGATCTCCATCGAAGCATCGTTGTCATCTCGTCAACTATTACTACTACGACTATCACTACCGCTTAGTGATAAAGTAACGCAATTACTTGGCGATTGCATTTCATACAATAAAGCGACAACCATATGGCTCCTGCCAGTTGCCGATAGCTGTTGCAAAACATGATCATCTTATACAACAATTTATATATCATCACGTCTTGACCATATCACATCACAGCAAGCCCTGCAAAAACAAGTTAGACGTCCTCTACTTTGTTGTTGTAAATTTTACGTGGCTGCTATGGGCTTTAGCAAGAACCGTTCTTACCTACGCATCAAAACCACAACGATTTTTTGTCAAGTTTGCTGTTTTAACCTTCAACAAGGACCGGGCGTAGTCACACTCGATTCAACTAAAGTTGGAGAAACAGACACCCACTAGCCACATGTGTGCAAAGCATGGCGGTAGAACCAGTCTCATGAAAGCGGTCATGTAATGTCGGTCTGGGCCGCTTCATCCAACAATACCGCCGAATCAAAGTATGACATGCTGGTAAGCAGTATGACTATTATTGCCCACAACTCTTTGTGTTCTACTCGTGCATATAACATCTACGCATAGACCTGGCTCGGATGCCACTATTGGGGAACGTAGTATTTCAAAAAAATCCTACAATCATGCAAGATATATCTAGGAGAAGCATAGAAATGAGCGGGGAGAGTGTGTCCACGTACCCTCGTAGACCGAAAGTGGAAGCGTTAAGTAACGCGGTTGATGTAGTCGAACGTCTTCGCGATCCAACCGATCAAGTACCAAATGCACGGCACCTCCGCGATCTGCACACGTTCAGATCGATGACGTCCCGCGAACTCTAGATCCAGCTGAGGCTGAGGGAGAGTTTCGTCAGCACGACGACGTGGTGACGGTGATGATGAAGTTACCGACGCAGGGCTTCGCTTAAGCACTACGACAATATGACCGAGGTGGAAATATGTGGAGGGGGGCACCGCACAGGGCTAAGAAATCAACTTGTGTGTTTATGGGGTGCCCCCTGTATATAAAGGAGTGGAGGAGGGGCCAGCCGGCCTCATGGGGTGCGCCCCAAGGGGGGAATCCTACTCCTACTAGGAGTAGGTTCCCCCCTTTCCTAGTCCAAATAGGAGGGGAAGGAAAGGGAAGAGGGAGAGAAGGAAGGGGGGGGCGGCCCCCCTCCCAATTTGGATTGGGCTTGGGGGGCCTCCACTTGGCCGCCCCTCCTCTCTTCCACTAAAGCCCATGAAGGCCGATTAACCCCCGGGGGGTTCCAGTAACCCCCCGGTACTCTGGTAAATACTCGATACATCTCGGAACCATTCCGATGTCCGAATATAGTCATCAAATATATCAATCTTTATGTCTCGACCATTTCGAGAATCCTCGTCATGTCCGTGATCTTATCCGAGACTCCGAACAACCTTCGGTACATCAAAACACATAAACTCATAATACCAATCGTCATCGGACGTTAAGCGTGCGGACCCTACGGGTTCGAGAACTATGTAGACATGACCGAGACACATCTCTGGTCAATAACCAATAGCGGAACCTGGATGCTTATATTGGCTCCTACATATTCTACGAAGATCTTTATCGATCAAACCGCATAACAACATACGTTGTTCCCTTTGTCATCGGTATGTTACTTGCCCGAGATTCGATCGTCGATATCATCATACCTAGTTCAATCTCGTTACTGGCTAGTCTCTTTACTCGTTCCGTAATGCATCATCCCGTGACTAACTCATCAGTCACATTGCTTGCAAGGCTTATAGTGATGTGCATTACCGAGAGGGCCCAAAGATACCTCTTCGATACACGGAGTGACAAATCCTAATCTCGATCTATGCCAACCCAACAAACACCTTCGGAGACATCTGTAGAGCATCTTTATAATTGCCCAGTTATGTTGTGATGTTTGATAGCACACAAGGTGTTCCTCCGGTATTCGGGAGTTGCATAATCTCATAGTCAGAGGAACATGTATAAGTCATGAAGAAAGCAATAGCAATAAAACTTAACGATCATAATGCTAAGCTAACGGATGGGTCTTGTACATCACATCATTCTCTAATGATGTGATCCCGTTCATCAAATGACAACACATGTCAATGGCTAGGAAACGTAACCATCTTTGATAAACAAGCTAGTCAAGTAGAGGCATACTAGGGACACTCTATTTTTTCTATGTATTCACACATGTAATAAGTTTCCGATTAATACAATTCTAGCATGAATAATAAATATTTATCATGATATAAGGAAATATAAATAACAACTTTATTATTGCCTCTAGGGCATATTTCCTTCATTCGGATCGGTGTAAAAGCTTGCATCGGCGTAACTCTTTATGACGAACTCTTTATCACCTCCATAACCGAGAAATATCTCTTTAGTCTTCTAAGGATAATTTTGACTGCTGTAAAGTGATCCACTCCTGGATCAATATCGTACCCCCTTGCCAAACTCATGGCAAGGTACACAATAGGTTTGGTACACATCATAGCATACTTTATAGAACCTATGGCTGAGGCATAGGGAATGACTTTCATTCTCTTTCTATTTTCTGCCATGGTCGTGTTTTGAGTCTTACTCAACTTTACACCTTGCAATACAGGCAAGAACTCCTTTGACTGTTCCATTTTGAACTAATTCAAAAATCTTGTCAAGGTATGTACTCATTGAAAAATCCTATCAAGCGTCTTGATCTATCTCTATAGATTTTGATGCCCAATATTGTAAGCAGCTTCACCGAGGTCTTTCTTTGAAAAACTCCTTTCAAACACTCCTTTATGCTTTCCAGAAAATTCTACATAATTTCCAATCAACAATATGTCATTCACATATACTTATCAGAAAGCTGTAGTGCTCCCATTCACTTTCTTGTAAATACAGGCTTCATCGCAAGTCTGTTTGAAAGTATATGCTTTGATCAACTTATCAAATCGTATATTCCAACTCTGAGATGCTTGCACCAGTCCATAGATGGATCGCTGGAGCTTGCACATTTTGTTACCATTTTTAGGATTGACAAAACCTTCTGGTTGTATCATATACAACTCTTCTTTAATAAATCCATTGAGGAATGCAGTTTTGATATCCATTCGTGAGATTTCACAAAATGTGGCAATTGCTAACATGATTCGGACAGACTTTAAGCATCGATACGAGTGAGAAAATCTTAGTGTAGTCAACATCTTGAAGTTGTCAAAAACCCTTTTCGACAAGTCGAGCTTTGTAGATAGTAACACTACTATCAGCGTCCGTCTTCCTCTTGAAGATCCATTTATTCTCAATGGCTTGCCGATCATCGGGCAAGTCCACCAAAGTCCGCACTTTGTTCTCATACATGGATTCTATCTCAGATTTCATGGCCTCAAGCCATCTGTCGAAATCTGGGCTCGTCATCACTTCCTCATAGTTCATAGGTTCATCATGGTCTAGCAACATGACTTCCAGAAGAGGATTACCATACCATTCTGGTGCGGATCATACTCTGGTTAACCTACGAGGTTCGGTAGTAACTTGATCTGAAGTTTCATGGTCATCATCATTAACTTCCTCACTAATTGGTGTAGGCATCACTGGAACTGATTTCAGAGATGAGCTACTTTCCAATTTGAGAGAAGGTACAATTACCTCATCAAGTTCTACTTTCCTCCCACTCACTTCTTCCTAGATAAACTCCTTGCCTAGAAAGGATCCAGTCTTAGCAACAAAGATCTTGCCTTCGGATCTGTGATAGCAGGTGTACCCAACAGTTTCTTTTGGGTATCCTATGAAAATGCAGTTCTCCGATTTGGGTTTGAGCTTATCAGGCTGAAACTTTTTCACATAAGCATCGCAACCCCAAACTTTAAGAAACGATAGTTTAGGTTTCTTGCTAAACCACAGTTCATACAGTCTCGTCTCAACGGATTTTTAGACGGTGCCCTATTTAACGTGAATGGAGCTGTCTCTAATGCATAACCCCAAAACGATAGTGGTAAATCGGTAAGAGACATCATAGATCGCACCATATCTGATAAAGTACGGTTACGACATTCGAACACACCATTACGCTGTGGTGTTCTAGGTGGCGTGAGTTGCGAAACTATTCCACATTGTTTCAAATGAAGGCCAAACTCGTAAGTCAAATATTCGCCTCCACGATCAGATCGTAGAAACACTATTTTCTTGTTACGGTGATTCTCAACTTCACTCTGAAATTCTTTAAGCTTTTCAAATGTTTCAGACTTGTGTTTCATTAAGTAGATATACCCATATCTTCTCAAATCATCTGTGAAGGTTAGAAAATAATGATACCCGCCGCGAGCCTCGACACTCATCAGACCGCATACATCGGTATGTATTATTTCCAATATAAGTCAGTGGCTCGCTCCATTGTTCCGGAGAACGGAGTCTTAGTCATGTTGCCCATGAGGCATGGTTCACAAGCATCAAGTGATTCCAAAAGCCCACCAGCATGGAGTTTCTTCATGCGCTTTACACCAATATGACCTAAACGGCAGTGCCACAAATAAGTTGCACTATCATTATCAACCTTGAATCTTTTGGCTTCAATATTATGAATATGTTTATCACTACAATCGAGATTCAATAAACCATTCACCTTGGGTGTATGACCAACAGAATAACAATTATTCTTTGACTTAAATGAATAACCATATTGCAATAAACATGATCCAATCATATTATGCTCAACGCAAACACCAAAAAACATTTATTTTAGGTTCAACACTAATCCCGAAGGTAAAGGGAGTGTGCGATGGTGATCTTATCAACCTTGGAATCACTTCCAACACACATCGTTGCTACCTCTTGACCATGCATTGGTTTTCCCTTGAAGAGGAAAGTGTGATGCAGCAAAGTAGCGTAAGTATTTCCCTCAGTTTTTGAGAACCAAGGTATCAATCCAATAGGAGACAACACGCAAGTCACCTAGTACCTGCACAAACAATCAAGAACCTTACAACCAACGCGATAAAGGGGTTGTCAATCCCTTCACGGCCACTCGCAAATGTGAGATAATAAGATAAATATTTTTGGTATTTTTGTTGTATAGACAGTAAAGATTGCAAAATAGTAAATGAGATGCAATGTAAATAAAAGAGATGCAATATAATAAGAAAGAGACCCGGGGGCCATAGGTTTCACTAGTGGCTTCTCTCAAGATAGCATGTATTACGGTGGGTGAACAAATTACTACCGAGCAATTGATAGAAAAGCGCATAGTTATGAAGATATCTAAGGCAATGATCATGAATATAGGCATCACGTCCGTGTCAAGTAGACCGAAACGATTCTGCATCTACTACTATTACTCCACACATCGATCGCTATCCAGCATGCATCTAGAGTATTAAGTTCATAAGAACGGAGTAACGCATTAAGCAAGAAGACATGATGTAGAGGGATAAAGTCAAGCAATATGATATAAACCCCATCTTTTTATCCTCGATGGCAACAATACAATACGTGCCTTGCTGCCCCTGCTGTCAGTGGGAAAGGACACTGCAAGATTGAACCCAAAGCTAAGCACTTCTCCCATTGCAAGAAAGATCAATCTAGTAGGCCAAACTAAACCGATAATTCGAAGAGACTTGCAAAGATATCAAATCATGCATATAAGAATTCAGAGAAGAACCAAATAATATTCATAGATAATCAAGTTCATAAATCCATAATAAATCGGATCTCGGCGAACACACTGCAAAAGAGTATTACATCGAATAGATCTCCAAGAACATCGAGGAGAACTTTGTATTGAGAACCAAAGAGAGAGAAGAAGCCATCTAGCTAATAACTATGGACCCGAAGGTCTGTGGTAAACTACTCACGCTTCATCGGAGAGGCTATGGTGTTGATGTAGAATCCCTCCGTGATCGATTCCCCCTCCGTCAGATCACCGGAAAAGGCCCCAAGATGGGATCTCATGGGTACAGAAGGTTGCGGCGGTGGAAAAGTGGTTTCGTGGCTCTACCCTATGGTTTTAGGGTATAAGAGTATATATAGGCGAAAGAAATAGGTCGGTGGAGCTCCGTGGGGCCCACAAGGGTGGGGGCGCGCCTACCCCCTGGGCGCGCCCTCCTGCCTCCTGGCTGCCTCACGGAGTTCAAAACTTCAACTCCAAGTCTTCTGGATTGCGTTTGTTCCAAGAAAGATCCTCCCGAAGGTTTCATTCCATTTGGTATTCATTTTCTGCAAAACACTGAAATAGGCAAAAAAATAGAAACTGGCACTGGGCCTTCGGTTAATAGGTTAGCCCCAAAAATAATATAAAAGAGCATATTAAAGCCCATTAAACATCCAAAACGGATAATATAATAGCATGGAACAATAAAAAATTATAGATACGTTGGAGACGTATCAATCGTTACCTTGCTCTCAACTAGTCTCTGTTCATTTAATAACTCCTGTTTCAAGTTACTAATCATAGCAACTGAACCAGTATCAAATACCTAGGGGCTACTATGAATACTAGTAAAGTACACATCAATAACATGTATATCATATATACTTTTGTTCACTTTGCCATCCTTCTTATCCGCCAAGTATTTGGGGCAGTTCCGCTTCCAGTGACCATTTCCTTTGCAGTAGAAGCACTCAGTTTCAGGCTTGGGTCTAGCTTTGGGCTTCTTCATGGGAGTGGCAACTTGCTTGCCATTCTTCTTGAAGTTTCCTTTCTTTCCCTTGCCCTTTTACTTGAAACTAGTGGTCTTGTCAACCATCAACACTTGATGCTTTTCTTGATTTCTACCTTCGCCGATTTCAGCATCGCGAAGAGCTCGGGGAATCGTTTTCGTCATCCCTTGCATATTATAGTTCATCACGAAGTTCCAGTAACTTGGTGATAGTGACTAGAGAACTCTGTCAATCACTATTTTATCTCAAGGATTAACTCCCACTTGATTCAAGCGATTGTAGTACTCAGACATTCTTGACACATGCTCACTGGTTGAGCTATTCTCCTCCATCTTGTAGGCATAAAATACTTGTCAGAGGTCTCATACCTCTCGACTCGGGCATGACTCTGAAATACCAATTTCAACTCTTGGAACATATCATATGCTCCATGGTGTTTCAAAACATTTCTGAAGTCCCGGTTCTAAGCCGTAAAGCAAAGAATTGTGCACTAAACTATCAAGTAGTCATCATACCGAGCTTGTCAAATGTTCATAACGTCTGCATTTGCTCCTGCAATAGTTCTGTCACCTAGTGGTGCATCAAGGACATAATTCTTCTGTGCAGCAATGAGGATAATCCTCAGATCACGGACCTAGTCCGCATCATTGCTACTATCAACTTTCAACTTAGTTTTCTCTAGGAACATACCATAAATAAAACGGGGAGGCTATACGCGAGCAATTGATCTACAACATAGATATGCAAATACTATCAGGACTAAGTTCATGATAAATTTAAGTTCAATTAATCATATTACTTAAGAACTCCCACTTAGATAGACATCCCTCTAGTCATCTAAATGATCACGTGATCCATATCAACTAAACCATGTCTGATCATCACGTGAGATGGAGTAGCTTTCAATGGTGAACATCACTATGTTGATCATATCTACTATATGATTCACGTTCGACCTTTCGGTCTCAGTGTTCCGAGGCCATATCTACATATGCTAGGCTCATCAAGTTTAACCCGAGTATTCTGCATGTGCAAAACTGGCTTGCACCCGTTGTATGTGAACGTAGAGCTTATCACACCCGATCATGACGTGGTGTCTCAGCACGAAGAACTGTCGCAACGGTGCATACTCAAGGAGAACACTTATACCTTGAAATTTTAGTAAGGGATCATCTCATAATGCTACCGTCGTACTAAGCAAAATAAGATGCATAAAAGATAAACATCACATGCAATCAAAATATGTGACATGATATGGCCATCATCATCTTGTGCCTTTGATCTCCATCTCCAAAGTACCGTCATGATCTCCATCGTCACCGGCATGACACCATGATCTCCATCATCTTGATCTTTATCAACGTGTCGTCACATTATTGTCTCGCCAACTATTGGTTTTGCAACTATTGCTATCGCATAGCGATAAAGTAAAGCAATTATATGGCACTTGCATCTTATGCAATAAAGAGACAACCATAAGGCTCCTCCCAGTTGCAGATAACTTTAACAAAACATGATCATCTCATACAACAATTTATATCTCATCATGTCTTGACCATATCATATCACAACATGCCCTGCAAAAACAAGTTAGACATCCTCTACTTTGTTGTTGCAAGTTTTACGTGGCTGCTACGGCTTCTAGCAAGAACCATTCTTACCTACGCATCAAAACCACAATGTTTTTTGTTAAGTGTGTCGTTTTAACCTTCAACAAGGACCGGGCATAGTCAATCTCGATTCAACTAAAGTTGGAGAAACAGACACCCGCCAGCCACCTGTGTGCAAAGCACGTCGGTAGAATGAGTCTCATGAACGTGGTCATGTAATGTCGGTCCGGGACGCTTCATCCAACAATACCGCCGAATCAAAGTAAGACGTTGCTGGTAAGCAGTATGACTATTATCGCCCACAACTCTTTGTGTTCTACTCGTGCATATAACATCTACGCATAGACCTGGCTCTGATACCACTGTTGGGGAATGCAGTATCTCAAAAAAATTCCTACGATCACGAAAGATCTATCTAGGAGATGCATAGCAACGAGACGGGAGAGTGTGTCCGCGTACCCTCGTAGATCGAAAGCGGAAGCGTTTAATAACGCGGTTGATGTAGTCGAACGTCTTCGCGATCCAACCAATCCAAGTACTGAACATACGGCACCTCCGCGATCTGCACCTGTTCAGCTCGATGACGTCCCTTGAGCTCTTGATCCAGTTGAGGACGAGGGAGAGTTCCGTCAGCACGACGGCGTGGCGACGGTGATGATGAAGTTACCGGTGCAGGGCTTCTCCTAAGCATACGACGATATGACCGAGGTGTTGAACTGTGGAGGGGGGCACCGCACACGGCTAAGAGATTGTCTGTCGTGCTTTGGGGTGCCCCCTGCCCCCGTATATAAAGGAGGGGAGGAGGAGGCCGGCCAACAAGGGGCGCGCCAGGGAGAGGGGAGTCCTACTAGGACTCCAGTCCTAGTAGGATTCGACCCCACCCTTTTTTCCTTCTACGGGAGAGGGAAAAGGGGAAGGAGAGGGAGTAGGAGAAGGAAAGGGGGTGGCGCCCCCTTCCAAAGTCCAATTCTGCCTCCTCCCTTGTGGGGGGCGCACTAGCCCCTTGTGGGCTAGTTAGCGTCCCTCCTATGGCCGATAAGGCCCATATCTTTCCCCGGGGGGTTCCGGTAACGCCTCCGGTACTCCGGTATTTACCCGATACACTCCAAACCCTTCCGGTGTCCGAATATTACCTTCCAATATATCAATCTTACCTCTCGACCATTTCGAGACTCCTCGTCATGTCCGCGATCTCATCCGGGACTCCGAACAAACTTCGGTCATCAAATCACATAACTCATAATACAAATTGTCATCGAACGTTAGGCGTGCGGACCCTACGGGTTCGAGAACTATGTAGACATGACCGAGACACATCTCCGGTCAATAACCAATAGCGAAATCTGGATGCTCATATTGGTTCCTACATATTCTACGAAGATCTTTATCGGTCAAACCGCATAACAACATACGTTATTCCCTTTGTCATCGGTATGTTACTTGCCCGAGATTCGATCATCGGTATCACCATACCTAGTTCAATCTTGTTACCGGCAAGTCTCTTTAGTCGTTCTGTAATGCATCATCCCGCAACTAACTCATTAGTCACATTGCTCGCAAGGCTTATAGTGATGTGCATTACCGAGAGGGCCCAGAGATACCTCTCCGATACACAGAGTGACAAATCCTAATCTCGATCCATGCCAACTCAACAAACACCATCAGAGACACCTGTAGAGCATCTTTATAATCACCCAGTTACGTTGTGATGTTTGATAGCACACAAGGTGTTCCTCCAATATTCGGGAGTTGCATAATCTCATAGTCAGAGGAACATGTATGAGTCATGAAGAAAGCAATAGCAATAAAACTGAATGATCAACATGCTAAGCTAACGGATGGGTCTTATCCATCACATCATTCTCCCAATGATGTGATCCCGTTCATCAATGACAACACATGTCTATGGTTAGGAAACTTAACCATCTTTGATTAACGAGCTAGTCAAGTAGAGGCATACTAGGGACATTCTGTTTTGCCTATGTATTCACACATGTACTAAGTTTCCGGTTAATACAATTCTAGCATGAATAATAAACATTTATCATGATATAAGGAAATATAAATAACAACTTTATTATTGCCTCTAGGGCATATTTCCTTCACGCGCTGGATATGAATGTATTGAGCCAGGTGAATAGTAGAGTTACCGAGGAGTGAACGAAATCCAGATGGCCCCTATACGGCTAAGGAAGTGAGAAAGGCACTATTCTTCATTGGGGACTTCAAGGCACCTGGTCCAGATGGCCTTCATGCCACTTTTTACAAGAGGTTCTGGCCGATGCTCGGTGATGACTTGGTTTTGGAGGTCTTGCAGCCGGTGAATAGTCGAGTAATGCCACAAGGGTGGAATAGTACCACAATTGGCATGATCCCTAAAGTACAAACTCCAAAAAGGGTAACAAAATCTAGACCCTCCAGCTTGTATAATATGGTGTACACGGCGACATCTAAAATGATAGTGGCTAGGATTAAAATCCTTCTCCCAAATACAATTAGTCCTACCCGGAGAGTTTTTGTTCTAGGAAGACTTATTACAGATAAAATCCTAATTCGTATGAAAGTTTACACACCATTAAGAAAAAGAAGGCGGGGAAGGAAGGATGGTGTGCGATGAAGCTGCTTATGCATAAGGTGTTGGGGAACGTAGTATTTCAAAAAAATTCCTAGGATCACGCAAGATCTATCTAGGAGAAGCATAGCAACGAGCGGGGAGAGTGTGTCCACGTACCCTCGTAGACCGAAAGCGGAAGCGTTTATCAATGCGGTTGATGTAGTCGTACGTCTTCACGATCCGACCGATCCTAGCACCGAACGTACGATACCTCCGTGTTCAGCACACGTTCAGCTCGATGACGTCCCTCGTACTCTTGATCCAGTTGAGGCCGAGGAAGATTTTCGTCAGCATGATGGCATGGTGACGATGATGATGAAGTTCACCGGCGCAGGGCTTCGCCTAAGCACTACGACTATATGATAGACATGTTGAACTATGGAGGGGGCACCGCACACGGCTAAGAGATTGACTGTTGTGCCTTTGGGGTGCCCCCTTGCCCCCGTATATAAAGGAGGGGAGGAGGAGGCCAGCCAACAAGGGGCATGCCAGGGAGAGGGGAGTCCTACTAGGACTCCAGTCCTAGTAGGATTCGGCCCCACCCTTTTTTCCTTCTAGTAGAGGGGGAAAAGGGGAAGGAGAGGGAGTAGGAGAAGGAAAGGGGGGTGGCGCCCCCTTCCCAAGTCCAATTCCCTTGTGGGGGGCGCACCAGCCCCTTGTGGGCTCGTTAGCCTCCCTCGTATGGCCCATAAGGTCCATATCTTTCCCCGGGGGGTTCCGGTAACCCCTCTGGTACTCCGATATGTATCCGATACACTCTAGAACCCTTCCGGTGTCCGAATACTACCTTTCAATATATCAATCTTTACCTCTCAACCATTTCGAGAATCCTCGTCATGTCTGTGGTCTCATCCGGTACTCTGAACAAACTTCGGTCATCAAATCACATAACTCATAATACAAATCGTCATCGAACATTAAGCGTGCGGACCCTACGGGTTCGAGAACTATGTAGACATGACCGAGACACGTCTCTGGTCAATAACCAATAGCGAAACCTGGATGCTCATACTGGCTCCTACATATTCTACGAAGATTGATACGTCTCCAGCGTATCTATAATTTTTTATTGTTCCATGCTATATTATATTCTGTTTTGGACGTTAATGGACTTTATTATACACTTTTATATTATTTTTGGGACTAACCTATTAACCAAAGGCCCAGCCCAGAATTGCTGGTTTTTTTGCCTATTTCAGAGTTTTGCAGAAAAAGAATATCAAACGGAGTCCAAACGAAATGAAACCTTCGGGAACGTGGTTTTCGGAATGAACGTGATCCAGAGGACTTGGACCCTACGTCAAGAAATCAACCAGGAGGGCACGAGGTAGGGGGCGCGCCTACCCCCTGGGTGCGCCCTCCACCCTCGTGGGCCCCACGTTGCTCCACCGACGTACTTCTTCCTCCTATATATACCTACGTACCCCCAAACTACCAGATACGGAGCAAAAAACCTAATTCCACCGCCGCAACCTTCTGTACCTGTGAGATCCCATGTTCTCCCCCTCTCTTGTGGAGATCTATTCAATGTAATCTTCTTTTGCGGTGTGTTTGTTGAGACCGATGAATTGTGGGTTTATGATCAAGTTTATCTATGAACAATATTTGAATCTTCTCTGAATTCTTTTATGTATGATTGGTTATCTTTGCAAGTCTCTTCGAATTATTAGTTTGGTTTGGCCTACTAGATTGATCTTTCTTGCAATGGGAGAAGTGCTTAGCTTTGGGTTCAATCTTGCGGTGTCCTTTCCCAGTGACAGTAGGGGCAACAAGGCACGTATTGTATTGTTGCCATCGAGGATAACAAGATGGGGTTTATATCATATTGCATGAGTTTATCCCTCTACATCATGTCATCTTCCTTAAAGCGTTACTCTGTTCTTATGAACTTAATACTCTAGATGCATGCTGGAGAGCGGTCGATGTGTGGAGTAATAGTAGTAGATGCAGGCAGGAGTCGGTCTACTTGTCTCAGACGTGACGCCTATATACATGATCATACCTAGATATTCTCATAACTATGCTCAATTCTGTCAATTGCTCAACAGTAATTTGTTCACCCACCGTAATACTTATGCTCTCGAGAGAAGCCACTAGTGAAACCTATGGCCCCTGGGTCTATCTTCCATCATATTAATCTTCCAACACTTAGCTATTTTTATTGCCTTTTATTTTACTTTTCATCTTTATCATAAAAATACCAAAAATATTATCTTATCATATCTATCAGATCTCACTCTCGTAAGTGACCGTGAAGGGATTGACAATCCCTTTATTGCGTTGGTTGCGAGGATTTATTTGTTTGTGTAGGTGCGAGGGACTCGTGCGTGGCCTCTTACTGGATTGATACCTTGGTTCTCAAAAACTGAGGGAAATACTTACGCTACTTTGCTGCATCACCCTTTCCTCTTCAAGGGAAAACCAACGTAGTGCTCAAGAGGTAGCAAGAAGGATTTCTGGCGCCGTTGCCGGGGAGTCTACGCAAAAGTCAACATACCAAGTACCCATCACAAACCCTTATCTCCCGCATTACATTATTTGCCATTTGCCTCCCGTTTTCCTCTCCTCCACTTCACCTTTGCCTTTTCTCCGCCCTTCTTCCGTTCGTCCTTTTGTTTGCTTGTGTTACCATGTACCTTCTTTTTGCTTGCATCTTCGCTTGCTAAAAGTTTATGGATCCTCATCCACTTGCTAATCTCTTTAAGAGATCCAATTATGATGAACCTATTGCTAGTGAGTTGAGTGCACTAGATTATCTTTATGAGGTTTTGCTTGAAATTCATGAATTTGAAAATTGTGATAAAGTACTTTATGAAGCGATTCACGATAGATCTTTGAATAAAAAGCATGATTGCAATGATTCTACTATAAATTCTATTGATGTCAATTGTGCTAATAATATGCAAAAACCCTAAGCTTCGGGATGCTAGTTTTGCTATGACTACTATTTGTTGCAATGATCATGATTGGGGTGATTCTTCTTTTGATCTTGAAAATTTATTTAAGCCCCATGATGAATATGAGATTGATAATAGTGTTTGCAATATTATTGAAAGTGGGTTTGGAAGAGTGTCAACTTCGCATGCATGTGGATCGTGTTGAGAATATATTATGTGATAGCTATATTGTTGAATTTTCTTATGATCCTACATGCAATTATTATGAGAGAGGAAAATATGGTTGTAGAAATTTTCATGTTACTAAATTACCTCTCTTCATGTTGAGATCGTTATCGTCTCTTTCTTCTTCCTTGCATATGCTAGTTTTTGCTTGCCTTGATAATTTGTTTCTCTATAAGATGCCTATGCATAGGAATTATGTTATACTTAGATGTGTTTGTCACATGTTTTATGATGCTCTCTTTGTGTTTCAATTATTATCATCCTTATGAGCATCAATAAAAATTATGCCTAGCTAGGGGCGTTAAACGATAGCGCTTGTTGGGAGGCAACCCAATTTTATTTTTATTTTTTTGCTTTTTGCTTCTGTTTAGGAATAAATATTTGATCTAGCCTCTGGTTAGATTTGTTTTTATGTTTTAATTAGTGTTTGTGCCAAGTTTAACCTATAGGATCTTTTTGGATGATAGTTATTTGATCTTGCTGAAAATTGCAGAAACTTTCTGTTCACGAAAATAATTGTTAAAAATCACCAGAACGTGATAAAATATTTATTCCAATTGCTTCTGATCAATAAACAAATTGTATAGGTCGTCCTATTTTGGCTGAATTTTTGGAGTTCCAGAGTTTGCGTTAGTTACATATTACTACAGACTGTTCTGTTTTTGACAGATTCTGTTTTTCGTGTGTTGTTTGCTTATTTTGATGAATCTATGGCTAGTAAAATAGCTTATAAACCATAGATAAGTTGGAATATAGTAGGTTTAACACCAATATAAATAATTAATGAGTTCATTACAGTACCTTGAAGTGGTGTTTTGTTTTCTTTCGCTAACGGAGCTCACGCGATTTTCTGTTAAGTTTTGTGTTGTGAAGTTTTCAAGTTTTGGGTAAAAGATTTGATGGATTATGGAACAATGAGTGGCAAGAGCCTAATCTTGGGGATTCCCATGTCACCCCAAGATAATCTAAGGACACCAAAAAGCCAAAGCTTGGGGATGCCCCGGAAGGCATCCCCTCTTTCGTCTACTTCCATCGGTAACTTTACTTGGAGCTATATTTTTATTCACCACATGATATGTGTTTTGCTTGGAGCGTCTGGTATGATTTGAGTCTTTGTTTGTTAGTTTGCCACAATCATCCTTGCTGTACACACCTTTTGAGAGAGACACACATGATTCGGAATTTATTAGAATACTCTATGTGCTTCACTTATATCTTTTGAGTTATATAGTTTTTGCTCTAGTGCTTCACTTATATCTTTTGGAGCACGGTGGTGGTTTTGTTTTATAGAAACTATTGTTCTCTCATGCTTCACTTAGATTATTTTGAGAGTCCTACAAAACAGCATGGTAATTTGCTTTAATTATGATAGGCATTCAAGATTAGTATTTTTTTTCTTATGAGTGTGTTGAATACTATGAAAAGTTAGATGCTTGATAATTGTTTTGAGATATGGAGATGGTGATATTAGAGTCATGCTAGTTGATTAGTTGTGAATTTGAGAAATACTTGTGTTAAAGTTTGTGATTCCCGTAGCATGCACGTATGGTGAACCGTTATGTGATGAAGTCGGAGCATGATTTATTTATTGATTGTCTTCCTTATGAGTGGCGGTCGGGGACGAGCGATGGTCTTTTCCTACCAATCTATCCCCCTAGGAGCATGCGCGTAATACTTTGCTTTGATAACTTGTAGATTTTTGCAATAAGTATATGAGTTCTTTATGACTAATGTTGAGTCCATGGATTATACACACTTTTCTTCCTTCCTTACACCATTGCTAGCCTCTCTAATACCGCGCACTTTCTGCCGGTATCATGCACCCACCATATACCTTCCTCAAAACAGCCACCATACCTACCTACCATGGTATTTCCATAGCCATTCCGAGATATATTGCCATGCAACTTTCCACGGTTCCGTTTACTATGACACGCTCCATCATTGTCATATTGCTTCGCATGATCATGTAGTTGACATCGTATTTGTGGCAAAGCCACCGTTCATAATTCTTTCATACATGTCACAATTGATTCATTGCATATCCCGGTACACCGCCGGAGGCATTCACATGGAGTCATATTTTGTTCTAAGTATTGAGTTGTAATTGTTGAGTTGTAAGTAAATAAAAGTGTGATGATCATCATTTTTTAGAGCATTGTCCCAAGTGAGGAAAGGATGATGGAGACTATGATTCCCCCACAAGTCGGGATGAGAGTCCGGACTAAACAAAAAAAAGAGGCCATAAAAAAAGAGAAAAGGCCCCCCAAAAAAAGAGAGAAAAAAATGATGAGAGAAAAAGAGAGAAGGGACAATGTTACTATCATTTTACCACACTTGTGCTTCAAAGTAGCACCATGATCTTCATGATAGAGAGTCTCCTATGATATCACTTTCATATACTAGTGGGAAATTTTCATTATAGAACTTGGCTTGTATATCCCAATGACGGGCTTCCTCAAAATGCCCTAGGTCTTCGTGAGCAAGCGAGTTGGATGCACACCCACTTAGTACCTTTTGTTGAGCTTTCATATACTTATAGCTCTAGTGCATCCGTTGCATGGCAATCCCTACTCACTCACATTGATATCTATTAATGGGCATCTCCACAGCCCGTTGATACGCCTAGTTGATGTGAGACTATCTTCTCCTTTTTTGTCTTCTCCACAACCACCATTCTATTCCACATATAGTGCTATGTCCATGGCTCACGCTCATGTATTGCGTGAAGATTGAAAAAGGTTGAGAACAACAAAAGTATGAAACAATTGCTTGGCTTGTCATCGGGGTTGTGCATGATTTAAATACTTTGTGTGGTGAAGATAGACTATATGATTTTGTAGGGATAACTTTCTTTGGCCATATTATTTTGAGAAGACATAATTGCTTAGTTAGTGTGCTTGAAGTATTATTATTTTTATGTCAATATTAAACTTTTGTCTTGAATCTTTCGGATCTGAATATTCATACCACAATTAAGAGAATTACATTGAAATTATGCCAAGTAGCATTCCACATCAAAAATTCCGTTTTTATCATTTACCTACTCGAGGACGAGCAGGAATTAAGCTTGGGGATGCTTGATACGTCTCCAACGTATCTATAATTTTTGATTGTTCCATGCTATATTATATTCTGTTTTGGACATTAATGGGCTTTATTATACACTTTTATATTATTTTTGGGACTAACCTATTAACCGGAGGCCCAGCCCAGAATTGTTGTTTTTTTGCCTATTTCAGAGTTTCGTAGAAAAAGAATATCAAACGGAGTCCAAACGGAATGAAACCTTCGGGACCGTGATTTTCGGAATGAACGTGATCCAGAGGACTTGGACTCTACGTCAAGACATCAACCAAGAGGGCACGAGGTAGGGGGCGCGCCTACCCCCCTGGGCGCGCCCTCCATCCTCGTGGGCCCCACGTTGCTCCACAGACGTACTTCTTCCTCCTATATATACCTACGTACCCCCAAACTACCAGATACGGAGCCAAAAACCTAATTCCACCGCCGCAACCTTCTGTACCCGTGAGATCCCATCTTGGGGCCTTTTCCGGAGCTCCGCCGGATGGGGCATCGATCACGGAGGGCTTCTACATCAACACCATAGCCTCTCCGATGATGTGTGAGTAGTTACCTCAGGCCTTCGGGTCCATAGTTATTAGCTAGATGGCTTCTTCTCTCTTTTTGGATCTCAATACAATATTCTCCCCCTCTCTTATGGAGATCTATTCGATGTAATCTTCTTTTGCGGTGTATTTGTTGAGACCGATGAATTGTGGGTTTATGATCAAGTTTATCTATGAACAATATTCGAATCTCCTCTGAATTCTTTTATGTATGATTGGTTATCTTTGCAAGTCTCTTCGAATTATCAGTTTGGTTTGGCCTACTAGATTGATCTTTCTTGCAATGGGAGAAGTGCTTAGCTTTGGGTTCAATCTTGCGGTGTCCTTTCCCAGTGACAGTAGGGGCAGCAAGGCACATATTGTATTGTTGCCATCGAGGATAACAAGATGGGGTTTATATCATATTGCATGAGTTTATCCCTCTACATCATGCCATCTTACTTAAAGCGTTACTCTGTTCTTATGAACTTAATACTCTAGATGCATGCTGGAGAGCGGTCGATGTGTGGAGTAATAGTAGTAGATGCAGGCAGGAGTCGGTCTACTTGTCTCGGACGTGATGCCTATATACATGATCATACCAAGATATTCTCATAACTATGCTCAATTTTGTCAATTGCTCAACCGTAATTTGTTCACCCACCGTAATACTTATGCTCTCGAGAGAAGCCACTAGTGAAACCTATGGCCCCCGGGTCTGTCTTCCATCATATTAATCTTCCAACACTTAGCTATTTTTATTGCCTTTTATTTTACTTTGCATCTTTATCATAAAAATACCAAAAATATTATCTTATCATATCTATCAGATCTCACTCTCGTAAGTGACCGTGAAGGGATTGACAACCCCTTTATTGCGTTGGTTGCGAGGATTTATTTGTTTGTGTAGGTGCGAGGGACTCGTGCGTGGCCTCCTACTGGATTGATACCTTGGTTCTCAAAAACTGAGGGAAATACTTACGCTACTTTGCTGCATCACCCTTTCCTCTTCAAGGGAAAACCAACGCAGTGCTCAAGAGGTAGCAAAGATCTTTATCGGTCAAACCGCACAACAACATACGTTGTTCCCTTTGTCATCGGTATGTTACTTGCCCGAGATTCAATCGTCGGTATCACCATACCTAGTTCAATCTCGTTACCGGCAAGTCTCTTTACTCGTTCTGTAATGCATCATCCCGCAACTAACTCATTAGTCACATTACTTGCAAGGCTTATAATGATGTGCATTACCGAGAGGGCCCAGAGATACCTCTCCGACAATTGGAGTGACAAATCCTAATCTCGATCTATGCCAACTCAACAAACACCTTCGGAGACACCTGTAGAGCATCTTTATAATCACCCAATTACGTTGTGACGTTTGATAGCACACTAAGTGTTCCTCCAGTATTCGGGAGTTGCATAATCTCATAGTCGTAGGAACATGTATAAGTCATGAAGAAAGCAATAGCAATAAAACTAAACGATCATTATGCTAAGCTAACGGATGGGTCTTGTCCATCACATCATTCTCTAATGATGTGATCCCGTTCATCAAATGACAACACATGTCTATGGTCAGGAAACATAACCATATTTGATCAACGAGCTAATTAAGTAGAGGCATACTAGGGACACTCTGTTTTGTCTATGTATTCACACATGTACTAAGTTTTTGGTTAATACAATTCTAGCATGAATAAGAAACATTTATCATGATATAAGGAAATATAAATAACAACTTTATTATTGCCTCTCGGGCATATTTCCTTCATAAGGCCTATGACAGAGTTGAGTGGGTGTTTCTGGAAGCTGGGTTTTCACGCCTATTGGGTTCATCTGGTTATGACTTGTGTGTCCTCGGTGGAATACAAGGTGAAATTTAATTCATTTGTAACAGAAACCATCATGCCTTCCAGAGGGCTTTAATAGGGTGACCCTTTATTACCGTATATGTTCCTGCTGTGTATGGAAGTTCTTACGACCCTACTATCAAATGATGAACAAAATGGAGAACTGGAGGGAGTAAAAGTTTGTTGTGACGCACCTGCAATTATGAATCTTTTGTTTGTAGACGAAACTCTAATTTTAATGAAGGCAAATGAGAGGAATGTTGCTTGCTTGAAATATATACTTGATAGATATTGTTCAGTGTCAGGACAACTTGTCAATGGATAAATCAAGTATTTTTTCAGCCCTAGAACCAAAGTGAATATGAAGGCAGCGATGTGTACTACACTTAATATAATGATGAAGCATTAAATGATAAATACTTGGGGTTATTAGCAACCCCAGGCCTTGATAAAAGCGACAATTTTCAGTATCTGATTGACCCCCTAATTCAGAGACTGATGGGCTATAAGGAGAAGTGTTTATCTTGAGGAGGTAAGGAGATCTTGTTAAAATCTGTTGCTCAAGCTATACCAACTTACGTGATGTCGGTCTTCAAAATTCCAAAAGAAAATGGAAAGGAATCACATATGTGATATCAAGTTTTTGGTGGGGTGATGATGCAACACAGAAAAAGATGCACTGATTCGCGTGGTGGAAGATGTGTATACCAAAAAAGCAAGGAGCCATGGGATTTAGGGATATCCACTGTGTCAATCTTGCACTGCTAGCTAAACAGGCTTGGCGGCTGATTGACAACCCGGAATCTTTATGTGCAGTAATTCTCATGGCAAAGTATTTCCTAGAGGGAGACCTGATGAATGCTACTTCGGACAGAAAAGGATCATACACATGGCAGAGTATTATGGTAGGAGTGGACACATTGAGGAGGGGCTATATCTGGAGGATTTGGGGACGGTCAGAGCATTGACACTTGGAGTGATTCGTGGATACCTCAGTCATCCTCCAAAAAGGATCTAACTGTCGTGGGAATAATCTTCTTTCATGTGTCTCTGATCTCATAGATCCGGGTTCAGGAGACTCGGATGACTAGTTGGCGAGGCAAACATTTTGGTTGGTAGACGCTCATAGAATCTCGGCTAACTAAACCAAAGATTCGAAGAAGAAATACGAGGCTATAAGCAATCATGCATATAAGAGAACAAAGAAACTCAAATAACTTTCATGGATAAAAGATAGATCTGATCATAAACTCAAAGTTCATCGGATCCCAACAAACACACTACAAAAAGAGTTACATCAAATAGATCTCCAAGAGGCCATTGTATTGAGAATCAAAAGAGAGAGAGGAAGCCATCTAGCTACTAAGCAAGGACCCGTAGGTCTACAATGAACTACTCACGCATCATCGGAGAGGCACCAATGAGGATGATGAACCCCTCTATGATGGTGTCTAGATTGGATCCGTGGTTTCTGGAACTTGCGGCGGCTGGAATTGTGTTTCGTCGACTCCCCTAGGGTTTTTGGAATACTGGGGTATTTATAGAGCAAAGAGGCGGTGCGGGAGGCGGCCGAGGTGGGCACAACCCACCAGGGCGCGCTTGGAGGCCCAGGCGCGCCCAGGGGGGTTGTGCTCCCCTCGAAGTCCACCTCTGTTACTTCCTTGGCCCAACTTGTGTCTTCTGGTCCAGAAAAAATGTCCAAAAAGTTTCGTTGCGTTTGGACTCCGTTTGGTATTGATTTTCTGCGAAGTAAAAAAAAGAAGAAAAAAAGGAACTGACACTGGGCACTATGTCAATAGGTTAGTCCCAAAAAAGATATAAAGTTGCTATAAAATGTTTGTAAAACATCTAAGAATGATAATATAACAGCATGGAACAAGCAAAAATTATAGATACGTTGGAGACGTATCAGATGCCCTTGGCAAGCTTGGCTTCTCTTCTTATCAGAAATGCACTGCGGCTATTCGCATGCTTGCATATGGAATTTCCGGTGATCTTGTGGATGAGTATGTGCGTATGAGTGAGTCCACATGTCTCCTCTCAATGTATAGTTTCTGCAAGGCCGTGGTGGCAGTGTTCGGTCCTGAATACCTGACAGAACCAAATGTCGCTGATACATAGAGGTTGTTGACGATTAATGCCGAGAGGGGCTTTCCGGGCATGCTCGGTAGTATCGATTGTATGCACTGAAAGTGAAAGAACCGTCCATTTGATTGGCAGGGGCAGTACAAGGGACATGTGAAAGGTGCCACCGTCATACTTGAAGCGGTGGCTTCACAAGATCTGTGGATATAGCATTCTTTCTTCGACATGGCTGGTTCTCATAATGATATCAGCGTTCTTCAGCATTCTTCAGTGTTTGCAAGGCTTGCAGAAGACCACGGCCCGGAGGTCAACTTTGAGATCAATGGCCACCATTACAATAAGGGATATTACCTAGTTGATGGCATCTATCCCCAGTGGTCCACTCTTGTGAAAGACCATCCCAATCTGCAAGGAGAGAAGAGACAGAGGTTTGCCCAAATGCAGGAGAGTATTAGGAAAGATGTGGAGCGTGCATTTGGTGTGCTTCAGTCTCGATGGGGTATTGTTCGACACCCTGCATTGACACAGAGCACTCAGAAGCTTTGGGAGGTGATGACTGCTTGTGTGATCATGCGCAACATGATTGTTGAGTATGAGCGTAATGGCAGCATCTACGACCAAGGGTTTGATTTCCAGGGTGAGAATGTTGAGCCCGAGCACCCACCTCCTGCAACCTTTGAACAGTTTGTCCAATTTCATCGTGAGATGCGTGATCGGAACACTCATACGCAGCTGCAAGATGACTTGGTTGAGCACATGTGGAATCACATTGGCAATCAGTAGATCTATCGGTTTAATCTCTTTTCATGTGCACAAACTTTGAATAGTTTTGTAAGACTATTTGATACTTTTAAAATTTTAATTAGATTGTAATAAAAGACTCTTTTGAACATGTTTTTGTGTTTGATCTAAACTATTTTATTGTGCTTAATTTTATTGTACTTGACCTTGGGGCGGATAAGATGGAACATAAGTCCGGGCGGATACGGTTTTATTATCGCTTTAAAACGGACAAAATCCGGATAAAACGGGCATCCGTTTGGGATCGTTCGTTGGTGTTGGGCTTATTCCGGAATATGTGGATCGCAAGTTTTGTTACGTCGCTTTTTCCTGGCCAAAAGTAGGTTGGGCTACCAGCAAACGGCAGCGCCTAAATTTCCCTGGAATAAACGGTCTGTCCTCTTCCCCGTTCATCGATCCCAACTCCCAAGCATATAAAAGCGAGGCCGGCTATTGTTGTCTCTTGTCGGAGCTCCATTTCTTGGATTTTCCTTGCCGGCCTCTCGCCGCCGAGTTCCGACCAATCCCATATGTGCCCATTTAGCTCTTCACAGCAGGTAGGATGGGAGTATCATGTTTGGAGATTTGTTCTCTCAATTTCGATTTCATTTCTTCTGTTCTCGCTTCCAAATGACAAGATTTGATTTGTTTTCTCTTGTACGTGTAGATCTGCGGCGTCGTGACGCCGCCTTCTCCATCGTTGATCCAGAACGGACTCGACGAACCGATTAATCATCCCGAGTCACGATCACGACCTCGCGTGACGCAGCCATGGCGGTCATGGACCACGACAACGGTTCTGCGCGCGCACCGGCACCGGCGCCGAGGAGTCAGCCCTCGTACTCCTGCAGCGGCGGCAGCGTCGAGACCACTCACGACCACAAGCTTTCCCACTCCGACTCCTTCTGGACGCCGGCCGAATCGCTGCGGTCGTCGTCCGCTTCGTCGTCGTCCTCACCTCTATCCAGCAGCTCGTCGTGCGAGAGCATTCCCGCACTCGACCTTGACCGGCACTCGTCCTTGTCCTCCACATCCTCCTACGAGAGCTTGCACCACGTCGAGGCGGCGGCGGACCACGACTATTCTTCCTCTCCCGACGAGTTCATGCCGGCAACGCTGCCGCCGGCAGTCCAGACGATGATGGCGCAGGGGCAGCCCGCTGGGTACGACCCGAAGAGGCTCCCTTCATCGATGTTCCGCACGCAATCCACGTGCCCCGCCCAATGGAGCGCCACCTCGAACGACCAGCTGTTCAGCATCCAGCTGGAAAACTCCGGCGGGGACGGCCCGCTTTACCTTGTCGGCGACCTCTACTACGACGACGCTGGGGTGTTCCACCGCGTCTCAACCGTCGCGAGGCTGCCGGCCGTCCCAGAGATGTCGACAGGAAACTCCAGCCGGAGTTTGTGCGTGAGGGATGACTGCGCGGGGTGCAGAACAAGCATGAACAAGAAGTCCGTCAGGTTCGCCACCGCCGATGGCGTCGCCGGCCCGCGCAGGTACACGGTCGTCTTCCCGACGCTCAGTATCTCGCATGGTTTGCACTGCGTGCGCGGTTTCTCTGTATCCAATGAATACCTGCTAATTGTGTCCCTCGTCGTCCTGACCTGCGAATGTTGGCTTCAATTGCAGTCTTCCGGCCGCGTTGGAGGAGACGGACGCATCGGCGGCGGAAACTGGCGCGGCGGCGGAGGCTTGTTGGTGCTGTTGGCCGTCGATGTGGTGGCCAAGCTGCGCGTGCCGCGGATGCGACTGCCGATGGTCCTGAATTTGGAATGGGTAGGAAAGTTTGGACATGTCGAATCCATTGAACTCCATGTTGTCGATCGGCTGTGGAAGGGTGCACATAGATTGGTAGGCGTCTTGGCGTGTTCTTACGTTCTAATAAAAGAATTTGCGAGTTGCGGCAAGGAAACAAAACACAAATGCTGCTGGCTAAAAGCAAATGGGTGAGGCTACACGTCAGTTGACTGACTTTTTTAAATCAGGTCAGTCGATTTTTCAAACGCACGATCGAAATCCAACGGCGCCCGACCTTTCTTCTACCTCTATCTCTTCTTCTTCTCCAGCCGCCGGCCGAACCGCCTGCGACCATCACCCGCGGCCGGCAGCGCTCCCGCCCTCCCCGAAACCGCCCCCACCGCCGGTCTAGCCGCTGCCCCCGGCCATCCCTCTAGGCCCGCCCTCGTTTAAGTTTTTTCTCCGGCGAAGTGCACCACCGGCCCCCACCACCGCCTCCACCACCGCCCCCCACCGACGGTTTAGCCGCTGCCCCGACCATCTCTCTAGGCCCGCCCTCGTTTAAGTTTTTTCTCCGACGAAGTGCACCACCGCCCCACCACCACCGCCGTCCACCACCGCCCCCACCTTGAACCCTAAGTTAGATACTGGGGTAGTCCTCCCGCGAGCCCCTTCCTTCTCCTTCCTTACCTCCGGCTCACTCCGGCCATCTCTTGAAAACCGACTGACCCTATTTCAAAATCAGTCGATTGACATTTAGCTAAACTGAAAGCAAATACATAAGAACGTGTTTGGTTCTCGTAGCATTTTTTGCCATAATAGCCTACACTTCCAAATCCGGCCTCGCCGACGGAAAACAGGCAAAAAAAACATCTGCATCTAGTTTGATTGACCGCATACCTTCTAGCCTACAACGGGCGTAACGAAAGGTGGCTTGTTTGGTTGGCCGCTTGTTTAAGTGAAAACACAAAGCATGGTGTTTGGTTTCATGCAATGTCTATTGTCTGGTAACCTTTTCGGCGAGGTGGTGAGGTTACCAGCACATATGGGCGTGTAGAACAGCCCAAAGACACACAAAAGATAGCAAGGAGTGAGCAATTTAACATACTACCACACTTCCAACATAATTCTAAACCATAGCAAGCAGTTCTAAACATAGTATGACACTTAAACATAGTAGTTTTCAAACAAAGCAGTACAATATAGTCGATACTAAACCAGTTGGAGCAACGGAGAGCTGTCCTATACGTTCACATCGAAGGCCTCGTCGTGCCTCCCGCACTTGGTCACCACTTCAATGTCGTCGTCATTGAAGACGATGACCTTGAGCGTGTCGGGGGTCAACAACTTGAAGGTCACCATGTACCCGATCTTGATCTGATGGACGGTGGCGAAGGTGGCCCAACCCTGATCGAGGGTGGCCCTACTGTTCGTCAGCCTCACAGTGACCCTCCATGAGCAGCCGGTGTTCGTCTTGAGCTTGAACTCCGTCGGCACGGCCGGGAAGTGCTTGGTGAAGTCTAAGGGCATTGGAATGCACTCGAGATTCAGGGCAAGGATGACCTTGCAGAAGTGTGTTGGCCCACCCTCCTCATGGTAGTGCCCGTAGCTCCAGCGCTTGCCACTAGGGGGCTCTTCCGTTACTGCGTCGTTGTCCATGCCCGGCACCTCCTCGAGCGTGGTTGGCACAAGCTCCGAGGGCGGCACCACCTCCTTGCCCTTCTCCATGGGCGACGCACCACCTCCTTGCCCTTCTCATTGTTCTCTGTCTTGATCTGTGTTATGAACAATACAAAGTTCATGGCATTATGAAGAGCACAAAGTTCAAAGGTTCATCGGCATTAAAACCTACCGTCCAAAGCCCCTATATTTACTCACCCCAAAGATCACTACTTAACCATAACCGCACTAAGTTAACCCTCCCTCTTCTCTGTCTATCACTCTTCCTCCTATCCGTCACCATGAACTCCAACTCCAACCCCAACCCCTTCCCTTGGGGCATTGGATGGAGGGATTTCTTCCTCATGTGCTCGCTCGGTGACCGCATCAAGTTCAAGAACACCATGGAAGTGTGCTCGAACTTCAGCAACATCGAAGACATGCACAAGAAGGCAGACACTGTGGTGAAGAAGGCGACAATGGAGGAGTTGAATGATTCTTGACCCATCGAAGGGCGCTATGTCAGTCGACATCCTTCCTTGGGCCATGAATCAGGCTGACTCCGCTGATGCTAGACAGAGGGCAAGGTGGGCCAAGTACAGTGAGTACAGGGCTCCTCAGGACCAGCGTGCCGCAGCGTATCTGAATAGGACTTTGGTGGCACCGGAGATCATCAGTTTAGAGAAAGAGGAGGAAGAAGAAGCGGTGGAGATGGTTGTCAGGGCGTCGGAGCCAGGCCACAGTACGTTGCTAATAGATCTAGATTCCAGCGAGGACAACAAGATCGTGGTCCAGCCCGAGGACAAGAACAAGGCCAAGGCCACCTGCCCCTCCAACTGCCTCAAGGGTCGCCAGGGCTAAGATTAGAAACTACTGTGTAAGATATACCCCAAATCCCCATTCCCCTTGTACTCAATCCGGATCGGAACCCTAAAATCCATCGCTAGTAGGAACTCATGATGATGCTATGGTTAGTACTATGGCTATTTACCCCTATTCCCCGTCCCCTATAACGCAGATTGAATGCGAAATATCAAGTGAGGATGGTAAAAAAAGTGCTTACCGCCATTGCCGAAGTGTTGCGGGTGATGTTGCGGATCGGATGCCGGTGATGGAGGCCGGTGGTCTCCTTGTCGTTGTCCGATCCGCTGCTGCCGCCACCGGTGAGAGTGGGAGAGTGGGGAGAGGGGAGAGAGAGCGGTGAGGGAAAGTGAGGGTAATTATTGTTAAGGCTTCGAGAAGCAACACAACTTCTCAAGCAAGGCTCCTCGCATGCAGCCGCGGCCGCCCATGTGCATCAAGCGGGCCTGGCTCATTGGAAACTACCGATTTGAGCGTGGTCAATAACCTCTCAGAGTTGGTTTAGCGATTGTTAAGGCGCGACGTCCTCGCACGCTCGTAGTTGGATCCAGAGTCTACTCCACCAAAAACGATAGCCACCATCTCATCGAAAGACGGGACACCTATGCCTCTATCAAGTGGTATCAGATTTCCAGGTTGCTTGGTGAGATTTTACAGTTTTTCGTAGTTTAGATCGGTCTGTTCTTCATACCCACAGTCCACGAAAAAGCCAAAAAATACAAAAAAATTAGGGTTAGTTCATCATATCCGAACCAATCTAAGCCTTTGCATAATCTTTTTAGGGTTTCTTGAATTTGCGGTTGCATTGTCGTGTCTAGTTGCTGGTCTTAGTGTCTAGCCATTTAGAGTTTCGAGTTCTATCATAGTTTGTCACCCGCCGCCGCACCATCTTGATCGCTACTGCCATATACCGCCACCGCTGCCATATCCTACCACCGCTGTCATATACCACCACCGTTGCCATATACTACCACCATATATCCACCACCAATCCGAGTTCTTTTCATATTAGGTTAGTTTTCGAGATCCATCTATTTTTTGATTCGTGTTTCCTTGCCTGAGTAGGTTTTGAAAAAAAAGAGTCCGGAGACCCCCGGGCTGTTTTTAGGCCAAAATTTCAGCGATCAAAAATATTTTTTCTTATCCTGTTTTTAGGTCCGAGGGAGCGTTTTGAGACACTCGCCATCATAGTGATTTTTTGTGGCACTTTTTCGTCGTCGCTGCCCTGATTTCCGAAAAAATAGTCAATTTTTTTTGTGCCTATCCTGTTATTTTGACTTGGGAAGAGTTTTGAGACCCTCGCCATTATAGTGATTTTCGGCAAAAAAAAGAGCGCAAAAAAATTCCAGTGTGCGCTTCTACCTTGTTTACGTGTTGTGTTGTGATTTTGTAGTGTTATAGGCTCGCGTCTCTAGTACGGTCTAACCTAGGACTAGCACAGTATCGTCGTTGAGCGTTTATTCAACTTTGCATCTCTGAATTGATTATTGCTGATCTTTTTGCTACCATATTATAAGCCATCCCAGCTCCACATATATCTACGTCGCGCGTTTGACTCTCCCTGGTAATCGCTGTTGGAAATATGCCCTAGAGGCAATAATAAATTGGTTATTATTATATTTCCTTGTTCATGATAATCGTTTATTATCCATGCTAGAATTGTATTGATAGGAAACTCAGATACATGTGTGGATACATAGACAACACCATGTCCCTAGTAAGCCTCTAGTTGAGTAGCTCGTTGATCAATGGATGGTTACGGTTTCCTGACCATGGACATTGGATGTCGTTGATAACGGGATCACATCATTAGGAGAATGATGTGATGGACAAGACCCAATCCTAAGCCTAGCACAAGATCGTGTTGTTCGTTTGCTCAGAGCTTTTCTAATGTCAAGTATCAGTTCCTTAGACCATGAGATTGTGCAACTCCCGGATACCGTAGGAATGCTTTGGGTGTACCAAACGTCACAACGTAACTGGGTGGCTATAAAGGTGCACTACAGGTATCTCCGAAAGTGTCTGTTGGGTTGGCACGAATCGAGACTGGGATTTGTCACTCCGTGTAAACGGAGAGGTATCTCTGGGCCCACTCGGTAGGACATCATCATAATGTGCACAATGTGATCAAGGAGTTGATCACGGGATGATGTGAGTTACGGAACGAGTAAAGAGACTTGCCGGTAACGAGATTGAACAAGGTATCGGGATACCGACGATCGAATCTCGGGCAAGTAACATACCGATAGACAAAGGGAATTGAATACGGGATTGATTGAATCCCCGACATCATGGTTCATCCGATGAGATCATCGTGGAACATGTGGGAGCCAACATGGGTATCCAGATCCCGCTGTTGGTTATTGGCCGGAGAACGTCTCGGTCATGTCTGCATGGTTCCCGAACCCGTAGGGTCTACACACTTAAGGTTCGATGATGCTAGGGTTATAGGGAAAGTATGTACGTGATTACCGAATGTTGTTCGGAGTCCCGGATGAGATCCCGGACATCACGAGGAGTTCCGGAATGGTCCGGAGGTAAAGATTTATATATGGGAAGTCCTGTTTTGGTCACCGGAAAAGTTTTGGGTGTTATCGGTAATGTACCGGGACCACCGGGAGGGTCCCGGGGGTCCACCAAGTGGGGCCACCAGCCCCAGAAGGCTGCGTGGGCCAAGTGTGGGAAGGGACCAGCCCCAGGTGGGCTGGTGCGCCCGCCCACCAAGGCCCAAGGCGCATGGGAGAGTGGGAGGGGGCAAACCCTAGGTCCAGATGGGCCTTAAGGCCCACCCTAGTGGCGCCCCCCTCTCCTCCCCTTGGCCGCACCCTAGATGGGTTTGGGGGCTGCCGCCACCCCTGGGGAGGGAACTCTAGATGGGGGCACAGCCCCTCCCCTTCCCCTATATATACTGGAGGTATTTGGGGCTGCCAGACACGTGAGAACACCTCTCTCTTGGCGCAGCCCTTCCCCTCTCCCTTCTCCTCTCCTACGGTGCTTGGCGAAGCCCTGCAGGATTGCCACGCTTCTCCACCACCATCACGCCGTCGTGCTGCTACTGGACGGAGTCTTCCCCAACCTCTCCCTCTCTCCTTGCTGGATCAAGGCGTGGGAGACGTCACCGGGCTGCATGTGTGTTGAACGCAGAGGCACCGTTCTTCGGTGCTTAGATCGGAATCAACCGCGATCTGAATCGCTCGAGTATGACTCCTTCATCCGCGTTCTTGCAACGCTTCCGCACCGTGATCTACAATGGTATGTAGATGCACTCCCCTTCCCCTCGTTGCTAGATTACTCCATAGATTGATCTTGGTGATGCGTAGAAAATTTTGAATTTCTGCTACGTTCCCCAACAGTGGTATCAGAGCTAGGTCTATGCGTAGTTTCTATGCACGAGTAGAACACAAAGCAGTTGTGGGCGTAGATGTTACCAATTCTTCTTGCCGCTACTAGTCTTATCTTGTTTCGGCGGCATTGTGGGATGAAGCGGCCCGGACCGACCTTACACGTACGCTTACGTGAGACAGGTTCCACCGACTGACATGCACTAGTTGCATAAGGTGGCTAGCGGGTGTCTGTCTCTCCCACTTTAGTCGGAACGGATTCGATGAAAAGGGTCCTTATGAAGGGTAAATAGAAATTGGCATATCACGTTGTGGTTTTACGTAGGTAAGAAACGTTCTTGCTAGAAACCTATACAAGCCACGTAAAAACTTGCAACAACAATTAGAGGACGTCTAACTTGTTTTTGCAGCATGTGCTATGTGCTTTGATATGGCCAGAAGATGTGATGAATGATATATGTGATGTATGAGATTGATCATATTCTTGTAATAGGAATCACGACTTGCATGTCGATGAGTATGACAACCGGCAGGAGCCATAGGAGTTGTCTTTATTTTTTGTATGACCTGCGTGTCATTGAACAACGCCATGTAAATTACTTTACTTTATTGCTAAGCGCGTTAGCCATAGAAGTAGAAGTAATCGTTGGCGTGACAACTTCATGAAGACACAATGATGGAGATCATGATGATGGAGATCATGGTGTCATGCCGGTGACAAAGATGATCATGGTGCCCCGAAGATGGAGATCAAAGGAGCAAAATGATATTGGCCATATCATGTCACTATTTGATTGCATGTGATGTTTATCATGTTATGCATCTTATTTGCTTAGAACGACGGTAGTAAGTAATATGATCCCTTATAAAAATTTCAAGAGACGTGTTCCCCCTAACTGTGCACCGTTGCGAAGGTTCGTTGTTTCGAAGCACCACGTGATGATCGGGTGTGATAGATTCTAACTTTCGAATACAACGGGTGTTGACGAGCCTAGCATGTACAGACATGGCCTCGGAACACATGCGAAACACTTAGGTTGACTTGACGAGCCTAACATGTACAGACATGGCCTCGAAACACAAGAGACCGAAAGGTCGAACATGAGTCGTATAGTAGATACGATCAACATGGAGATGTTCACCGATGATGACTAGTCCGTCTCACGTGGTGATCGGACACAGCCTAGTTTGACTCGGATCATGTATCACTTAGATGACTAGAGGGATGTCTATCTGAGTGGGAGTTCATTAATCAGATGAACTTAATTATCATGAACATAGTCAAAAGGTCTTTGCAAATTATGTCATACGCTTTAGTTCTACTATTTAAGATATGTTCCTAGAGAAAATTTAGTTGAAATTTGGTAGTAGCAATTATGCGGACTGGGTCCGTAAACTGAGGATTGTCCTCATTGCTGCACAGAGGGCTTATGTCCTTAATGCACCGCTCGGTGTGCTGAACCTCAGCGTCGTCTGTAGATGTTGCGAAACATCTGACATACACGTTTTGATGACTACGTGATAGTTCAGTGAGTAATGCTAACGGTTTAGAATTGTGGCACCAAAGACGGTTTTTTGAAACGTTGCAGAACATATGAGATGTTCCGAAGACTGAAATTGGGATTTCGGACTAGTGCCCACGTCAAGAGGTATGAGACCTCTGACAAGTTTCTTAAGCCTGCAAACTAAGGGAGAAAAGCTCAATCGTTGAGCATGTGCTCATATTGTCTGAGTACTACAATCACTTGAATTGAGTGGGAGTTAATCTTCCAGATGAGATAGTGATGGTTCTCCTTAGTCACTGCCACCAAGCTATTAGAGCTTCGTGATGAACTATAACATATCAGGGATAGACATGATGATCCTTGAGCAACTCGCGATGTTTGACACCGCGAAAGTAGAAATCAAGAAGGAGCATCAATTGTTGATGGTTAGTAAAACCACTAGTTTCTAGAAGGGCAAGGGCAAAAGGGATACTTCATGAAACAGCAAATCATTTGCTGCTCTAGTGAAGAATCCCAAGGTTGAACCCAAACCCGAGACTAAGTGCTTCTGTAATGACGGGAATGGTCACTGAAGCAGTACTACCCTAGATACTTGGTAGATGAGAAGGCAGGCAAGGTCGACAGAAGTATATTGGATATACGTTATATGAATGTATACTTTACTAGTACTCCTAGCAGCACTAGGGTATTAGATACCGGTTCGGTTGCTAAGTGTTAGTAACTCGAAATAAAAGCTGCGGAATAAACGGAAACTAGCTAAAGGTGAGATGACGATATGTGTTGGAAGTGTTTCCAAGGTTGATGTGATCAAGCATCGCATGCTCCCTCTACCATCGAGATTTGGTGTTTGCGTTGAGCATGATTGGATTATGTTTATCGCAATATGGTTATTCATTTAAGGAGAATAATGGTTACTCTGTTTATTTGAATAATACCTTCAATGGTCTTGCACCTAAAATGAATCTCGATCGTAGTGATACACATGTTCAAGCCAAAAGATATAAGATAGTAATGATAGTACCACATACTTGTGGCACTGCTACTTAAGTCATATTGGTATAGAACGCATGAAGAAGCTCCATGTAGATGGATCTTTGGACTCAGTCGTTTTTGAAAAGATTGAGACATGCGAACCATGTCTATTGGTATATATGCATGAAGAAACTCCATGCAGATGGATCGTTTGGACTCACTTGATTTTGAATCACTTGAGACATGCAAATCATACCACATGGGCAAGATGACTGAAAGGCCTCGTTTTCAGTAAGATGGAACAAGAGAGCAACTTATTGGAAGTAATACATTTTGATGTATGCAGTCCAATGAGTGCTGAGGCATGTAGTGGATATCATTATGTTCTTACTTCACAGATGATTTGAGTAGATGCTGAGTGTATTTACTTGATGAAACACAAGTCTGAATTATTGAAAGGTTCAAGTAATTTCAGAGTGAAGTTGAAGATCGTCGCGACAAGAGGATAAAATGTAGTGATATGATCATAGAGATGAGTATCTGAGTTATGAGTTTGGCATACAATTAAGACATTGTGGAAAGTGTTTCACAATTAATACCGTCTGGAACACCATAGTGTGATGGTGTGTTCGAACATCATAACTGCACCCTATTGGATATGGTGCATACCATGATGTCTCTTATTGAATTACCACTATCGTTTATGGGTTAGGCATTAGAGACAACCGCATTCACTTTAAAGGGCACCACGCAATTCCGTTGAGACGACACCGTTTAGAGAAACCTAAGTTGTCGTTTCTTAAAAGTTTGGGGCTGCGATGCTTATGTGAAAAAGTTTCAGGCTGATAAGCTCGAACCCAAAGCGGATAAATGCGTCTTCATAGAATACCCAAAAACAGTTGGGTACACCTCCTATTTCAGATCTGGAAGCAAAAGTAATTGCTTCTAGAAACGGGTCCTTTCTCGAGGAAATGTTTCTCTCGAAAGAATTGAGTGGGAGGATGGTGGAGACTTGATAAGGTCATTGAACCGTCACTTCAACTAGTTTGTAGCAGGGCACAGGAAGTTGTTCCTGTGGCACCTACACCAATTGAAGTGGAAGCTTATGATAGTGATCATGAAACTTCGGATCAAGTCACTTCCAAACCTCGTAGGACGACGAGGATGCGTGCTACTTCAGAGTGGTACGTGATCCTGTCTGAGATATCATGTTGTTGGACAATACTGAACCTACGAGCTATGGAGAAGCGATGGTGGGCCCATATTCCGACAAATGGTTAGAAGCCATGAAATCCGAGATAAATGGATCTTTGAGAAGAAGACGGACGTGGACGGTAATGTTACCGTCTATGAAGCTCGACTTGTGGCAAAGAGTATTTTCACAAGTTCAAGGAGTTGACTACGATGAGATTTTCTCATCCGTAGCGATGCTTAAGTCCGTTGGAATCATGTTAGCATTAGCTGCATTTATGAAATCTGGCAGATGGATGTCAAAAACAAGTTTCCTTACCAGTTTTCGTAAGGAAAGGTTGTATGTGATACAATCAGAAAGGTTTTGTCGATCCTAAGGATGCTAAAAGGTATGCTAGCTCCAGCGATCCTTCCATGGACTAGAGCAAGCATCTCGGAGTCAGAATATACGCTTTGATGGAGTGATCAAAGTTTTTGGGTTTATACAAAGTTTGTTAGAAGCTTGTATTTACAATAAAGTGAGTGGGAGCGCTACAACATTTCTGATAAGTATATGTGAATGACATATTGTTGATCCGAAATGATGTAAAATTTCTGGAAAGCATAAAGGGTTGTTTGAAAGGAGTTTTTCAAAGGAAGACCTGGATAAAGCTGCTTACATATTGGACATCAAGATCTATAGAGATAGATCAAGACGCCTGATGATACTTTTAAAGAACGCACACCTTGACATGATTTTGAAAGAGTTCAAAATAGATCAGCAAAGAAGGAGTTCTTGGCTGTGTTACAAGGTGTGAGTATTGAGTAAGACTCAAGACCTGACCACAGCAGAAGAGAGAGAAAGGACGAAGGTCGTCCCCTATGCTTTAGACGTAGGCTCTATAGTATGCTATGCTGTGTACCGCACATGTAGTGTGCCTTGCCATGAGTTGGTCAAGGGGTACAATAGTGATCTGGGAATGGATCACATGACAGCGGTCGAACTTATCCTTAGTATCTAGTGGACTAAGGAATTTTCTCGATTATGGAGGTGAAAAGGAGTTCGTCGTAAAGGGTTACGTCGATGCGAACTTTGACACTAATCCGGATGACTCTGAGTAGTAAACCGGATTCGTATAGTAGAGCAGTTATTTGAAATGGCTCCAAGTAGCGCGTGGTAGCATCCACAAGATGACATAGATATTCGTAAAGCACACACGGATCTGAAAGGTTCAGACCCGTTGACTAATAACCTCTCTCACAAGCATAACATGATCAAACCAGAACTCATTGAGTGTTAATCACATAGTGATGTGAACTAGATTGTTGACTCTAGTAAACTCTTTAGATGTTGGTCACATGGTGATGTGACCTGTCAGTGTTAATCACATGGTGATGTGAACTAGATTATTGACTCTAGTGCAAGTGGGAGACTGTTGGAAATATGCCCTAGAGGCAATAATAAATTGGTTATTATTATATTTCCTTGTTCATGATAATCGTTTATTATCCATCCTAGAATTGTATTGATAGGAAACTCAGATACATGTGTGGATACATAGACAACACCATGTCCCTAGTAAGCCTCTAGTTGAGTAGCTCGTTGATCAATGGATGGTTACGGTTTCCTGACCATGGACATTGGATGTCGTTGATAACGGGATCACATCATTAGGAGAATGATGTGATGGACAAGACCCAATCCTAAGCCTAGCATAAGATCGTGTAGTTCGTTTGCTCAGAGCTTTTCTAATGTCAAGTATCAGTTCCTTAGACCATGAGATTGTGCAACTCCCGGATACCGTAGGAATGCTTTGGGTGTACCAAACGTCACAACGTAACTGGGTGGCTATAAAGGTGCACTACAGGTATCTCCGAAAGTGTCTGTTGGGTTGGCACGAATCGAGACTGGGATTTGTCACTCCGTGTAAACGGAGAGGTATCTCTGGGCCCACTCGGTAGGACATCACCATAATGTGCACAATGTGATCAAGGAGTTGATCACGGGATGATGTGAGTTACGGAACGAGTAAAGAGACTTGCCGGTAACGAGATTGAACAAGGTATCGGGATACCGACGATCGAATCTCGGGCAAGTAACATACCGATAGACAAAGGGAATTGAATACGGGATTGATTGAATCCCCGACATCGTGGTTCATCCGATGAGATCATCATGGAACATGTGGGAGCCAACATGGGTATCCAGATCCCGCTGTTGGTTATTGGCCGGAGAACGTCTCGGTCATGTCTGCATGGTTCCCGAACCCGTAGGGTCTACACACTTAAGGTTTGATGATGCTAGGGTTATAGGGAAAGTATGTACGTGGTTACCGAATGTTGTTCGGAGTCCCAGATGAGATCCCGGACGTCACGAGGAGTTCCGGAATGGTCCGGAGGTAAAGATTTATATATGGGAAGTCCTGTTTTGGTCACCGGAAAAGTTTCGGGTGTTATTGGTAATGTACCGAGACCACCGGGAGGGTCCCGGGGGTCCACCAAGTGGGGCCACCAGCCCTAGAAGGCTCCGTGGGCCAAGTGTGGGAGGGGACCAGCCCCAGGTGGGCTGGTGCGCCCCCCACCAAGGCCCAAGGCGCATGGGAGAGTGGGAGGGGGCAAACCCTAGGTCCAGATGGGCCTTAAGGCCCACCCTAGTGGCGCCCCCCTCTCCTCCCCTTGGCCGCACCCTAGATGGGTTTGGGGGCTGCCGCCACCCCTGGGGAGGGAACCCTAGATGGGGGCGCAGCCCCTCCCCTTCCCCTATATATACTGGAGGTATTTGGGGCTGCCAGACACGTGAGAACACCTCTCTCTTGGCGCAGCCCTTCCCCTCTCCCTTCTCCTCTCCTACGGTGCTTGGCGAAGCCCTGTAGGATTTCCACGCTTCTCCACCACCATCACGCCGTCGTGCTGCTGCTAGACGGAGTCTTCCCCAACCTCTCCCTCTCTCCTTGCTGGATCAAGGCGTGGGAGACGTCACCGGGCTGCACGTGTGTTGAACGCGGAGGCACCGTTCTTCGGTGCTTAGATCGGAATCAACAGCGATCTGAATCGCTACGAGTACGACTCCTTCATCCGCGTTCTTGCAACGCTTCCGCATCGCGATCTACAATGGTATGTAGATGCACTCCCCTTCCCCTCGTTGCTAGATTACTCCATAGATTGATCTTGGTGATGCATAGAAAATTTTGAATTTCTGCTACGTTCCCCAACAATCGCTCTATCCAAGCTTTGAGAGTTTTGACTACAACGGTTGTCGATCACTGCCTGCTACTTGGTAAGAACTGGTAAGACTTTGAGATTCGCTTGACGGATTTGTGACACCCCACCACTTTCTAGTAGTCTGTAGGATCATATTCTTGTGTGTTTCTATTGCGGCTAACCATGGCAGGATCACAAGCCGACGAGATTGATTGGAAGAACATGACGAAGAAGGAACTTCATGATAAATTTCAGCAAATGTTGAGTTAACAGGTGGAAGACGTGATGGCTAGCTTTGAAAAGGCACTGGAGAGGAATGATGACGTTGGGAAGACAATTGACACCAAGTTGGACGCCAAGTTTGATTAAGTAATCGCGCGTCTTCCACAACCACCACCTGCATACAACAACAACAACAACAACAACAACAACAACAAGCAGGACGTGTTCCTCTTGAGCCAGGACAAACTTCTGGTGCTGCTGCTACTGCTGTTGATGCTTCTGTAGCTCCTCCTGCTACTGTAGAGGTGGATGACCATTACGAGGATGAGGTTGATCAAAATCAGAACTACGTGCAACCACTAGCACCACCACCACCAGGACGTCCTCATACATATCATCGCAACGGTAGGGCTGCACCACCACCTGAGGCACGAGATCATGACCATCTTCCTAAACTAAAATTGAATATCCCACCATTTAAGGGTAGATATGTTCCTGATATATATCTTAATTGGGAGTTAGAAACTGAACAACATTTTACATGTTTACAATATCCCGAGGAGAGACGTGTTCCTGCTGATGTTTGTGCTTTCATTAGTTTTGCATGCGTTTGGTGGTCTGGACATTGTAGATTATATCCTATTCTAGCTACTTGTGCTGCTTTGAAAATTGCTATGCGTACTTGTTGGGTTCCACCATATTATCAACGTGAATTACTTCAAAAATTGCAGCGTTTAAGACAAGGAATTTTTTTGTAGAAGAATATTATCAGGAATTACAAGCTGGCATGATTAGATGTGGTATTGTTGAGGATAATGAAGTTATGCTTGCACGTTTTATGGGTGGATTAAATAAAGAGATTTAGACCATCCTAGAGTATAAGGAGTATAATAATATCACTCGTTTATTCCATCTTGTTTGCAAAGCTGAACGTGAAATGCAGGATCGACATGCATTGGCGTGAACTAATTTTTCCGCAGGTCGATCTTCATCATGGACACCAGGTACATACTCTACTCCCACACATCCTACTGCAGCACCACTGATTTTCCAGGCGCCAATTCCAACCAAGATACAAGAAAACAGGCACCACCACCACCATCAGCAAGGAGTACACCTTCTGAGCCTGCCCAGAGCTCTTCTTCATCCATGGCATCAACAAGGAACACACATGAAATTATTTGTCGTAGTTGTAAGGAAAGAGGTCATTATGCAAGAGAATGCCAATCTCCGCGTGTTATGATTGCTACTGAGGATGGTGGGTATGAGTCCGCTAGTGACTATCACATGGTGGAGATGATTCTGATCATGTGACGCAATACATGGCTGCTGAAGATGCTGACAGGTATGAAAGTTTAGTTGCTCAACGTGTTTGGGGCATGAATATAACATTGAATTAAGCCTCCCCCAATGGTTCTGATCATGATTGGGGCATGAATATAATATTTACTTAAGCCTCCCCTAAGCTAGAGTGATACTTTCTCCTTCACGAGGCCAAAAGTTATATAATTCCGATCACGATGACTGGATGCATAGGATAATTTTTTTGGTGAAATTCCAATTTCAATCGATTCCAATTCCAAGACCCAATATCATCGCATAGCCTATACCATGCCAATGCTTTTCCCTTCAAAGATAAAGGGAAGACCTTCTTCTTAGCTTCATCTCCGGGTAAACCTGCAAGCTTAAATAATCCACAAATTTCATCTACATATATCAAGTGCATATCAGGATGTTCGGTTCCATCTCCTGCATAAGAATTAGCTAGCAGTTGTTCTATCATACCCGAAGGAATTTCATAACCAATATTTTCAGTAGGTGCAGTATGTTGAGGGGTAACTAATTGTCGTTCCGGTCGAGGTGAAGATACCCCAAACAAACCCATCAAAGGATTGTTCTCCATAGTAACAAGTGACAATAAATTTCAGCACGTAGTAATAATTTTTCCTTACCAATTTCCACTTACCAAGAGCGCTTCACTCCCCAGCAATGGCGCCAGAAAAGAGTCTTGATGACCCACAAGTATAGGGGATCAATCATAGTCCTTTCGATAAGTAAGAGTGTCGAACCCAACGAGGAGCAGAAGGAAATGACAAGTGGTTCTCAGCAAGGTAATTCTCTGCAAGCACTGAAATTGTTGGTATTAGATAGTTTAATAGCAAGATAATTTGTAACGAGCAACTAACGGTAACGGTAAATATGCAGCAAGGTAGCCCAATCCTTTTGTGGCAAAGGACAGGCCAAAACGGTCTCTTATAATAAGCAAAGCGTTCTTGAGGGTACACGGGAATTTCATCTAGTCACTTTCATCATGTTGGTTCGATTTGTGTTCGCTACTTTGATAATTTGATATGTGGGTGGACCGGTGCTTAGGTGATGTTCTTACTTGAAAAGGCCTCCTACTTATGATTAACCCCCTCGCAAGCATCCGCAACTATGAGAAAAGTATTAAGATAAAATCTAACCAAAACATTAAACTTTTGGATCCAAATCGGCCCCTTAGGGAATAACACATAAACTAGGGTTTAAGCTTCTGTCACTCTAGCAACCCATCATCTAATAACTACTCCACAATGCATTCCCTTAGGCCCGAATATGGTGAAGTATCATGTAGTCGACGTTCAGATGGCACCACTAAGGGAATCACAACATACATACCATCAAAATATCGAACACATATCAAGTTCACATGATTACTTGCAACAAGATTTCTCCCGTGACCTCAAGAACAAATGTAACTACTCACAAATGATAATCATGATCAACATCAGAGGGGTATTAAATAGCATAATGGATCTGAACATATAGTCTTCCATCAAATAAACCATATAGTAATCAACTACAAGATGTAATCAACACTACTAGTCACCCACAAGCACCAACCTAAGGTTCCGGTGCAAAGATTGAATACAAGAGATGAACTAGGGTTTGAGAGGAGGTGGTGCTATTGAAGATGCTGATGAAGATTGCCCTCCCCAAGATGGGAGATTTGTTGGCGATGATGATGACGATGATTTCCCCCTCCGGGAGGGAAGGTCCCCCAGCGGAATCGCTCCACCGAAGGGAAAAAGTGCTCTTGCCCAAGTCCCGTCTCGAGACGGCGACGCTTCGTCCCGAAAGTCCTCTCCTTATTTTTTCTAGGTCAAAATGACTTATATACCAGAAGAGGGGCACCAGAGGTGGGCCGAGGAGGGCACAAGCCACCAGGGCGCACCTGGGCTCCCTGGCACGCCCAGGTGGGTTGTGCCCACCGGTGGGCCCCCTCTGGTGGTTATTTGCTACAATATTGCTCATATAATCCAAAATAATTCTCCGTAAATTTTTAGGTCATTTGGAGATGTGCAGAATAGGTAACTCTGACGTAGCTTTTCCAGGTCCAGAATTCCAGCTGCTGGTATTCTTCCTCTTTATGTAAACCTTGCATATTATAAGGGAAAAGGCATTAGAATTACTCCAAAAGGCATCATTATGCATGAAAACATAGTAAATAACAGTATGATGCAAAATGGACGAATCAACATGCCACCGGGATTACCACCTATTCGCAGGATTGAGCATCAGATTGACTTAATTGCCGGAGCTTCACTGCCAAACTGTGCGCCATACCGTACCAATCCATAGGAGATGAAGGAGATTATGCGTCAAGTACAGGAGCTGCTCGACAAAGGTTATATACGCGAATCTCTTAGTCCTTGTGCTGTTCCTATTATACTAGTGCCAAAAAAGGATGGTATGTCGCGTATGTGTGTTGATTGTAAAGGCATTAATAATATTACTATTTGTTATCATCATCCTATTCCTAGGCTAGATGATATGCTTGATGAATTGAGTGGCTCTACAATATTCTCCAAAGTTGATTTGCGTAGTGGATACCATCATTCGTATGAAATTGGGAGATGAATGGAAAACAATATTTAAAACTAAGTTTGGTTTATATGAGTGGTTAGTCATGCCTTTTGGGTTAACTAATGCACCTAGTACTTTCATGAAATTAATGAACGAAGTTTTGCGTGCTTTCGTTGGACGATTTGTGGTAGTCTATTTTGACGATATACTGATTTATAGCAGATCTTTGGAGGAACATTTACATAATGTTTTTATTGCTCTACGTGATGCATGTTTGTTTGGTAACCTTGGGAAGTGCACCTTTCACTACAAAAAAAAGACACATCCGTGACATTTTGGGCAGAACGAATTTTTTTCCTGTCATGCTTATGACACTTCTATGACGATAATTGTGACAAAACCCGGTATCATCATAGATGTGGTGGGCTCCTACTTCTATGACAAAAAATCATGACAGAAAATGGGCTTTTCGTCCTGGGCGGGCCGGAGACGCGGCTGCATGACATTATTTGGGCCATCCATGACGGAAAAAACCCGTGGTAGAAGCCAGGGCGAGGAAAATATTGGGGAGTTCCCGGTTATGGTGGGTGGTCGGGGGCCGAGCGATGCGCATTTCTCTCATACACGTACGCGCGTGGGTGCGAGGCGTTGGGGTCTAACTGAACCCGAGCGATTGCACTGCAGGCTACGCGTTACTGAACCCGAGCGATTGATCGATCTGGCTGTTAACTGAACTCGATCGAGCGATTCCTTCGCTACTGCTGCTAACTAAAGCTGATCGAACCTGCTGCCTCCTTCCCTTGATGAACAATGAGCATTGTTGGGGGGGTTGGATGAACAGTTCCCGGTGGGGGGTTGGATGAACAGGACCCCGTGGTGTTGCCGTTGGATGAACAGGACCCCGATCGATCGAGCCGGTTGGGCGGTGGATGAACAGGACCCCGTGGAGGGCTGGATGAACAGGACGACCCCGTGGAGGGCTGGTTGAACAGTAGCCGGTGGAGGGCTGGATGAACAGTAGCCCGTGGAGGGGTGGTTGAACAGGACCCCGTGGAGAGGGCTGGTTGAACAGTAGCCGGTGGAGGAGCGGTGGAGGCTGGATGAACAGGAGCCCGTGGATGAACAGTCGCAGGTGGATGCTGGAGAAGGTCGACGGTGGATGAATAGTAGCCCATGGAGGCTGGAGGAGGTCGACGGTGGAGATGAACAGTAGCCCGTGGAGTCCCATTTTGCGGTACGCCACACCCCTCCCGATGAACAAGACCCCCGTTTCGACCGTAGTGCTCCAACACAAGTCTATTTCCTTCGTTTTGCGGTACGCCACACCCCTCCCGATTAACAGGACCCCATTTCGACCGCAGGAAGTCCAAGAGAAGTCTGTTTCCTCTGTTTTGCGATACGCTAGACCCCTCCCGATGAACAGGATCCCGTTTCGACCGTGGCCGGTCGAACAGAAGGCCGTTTCCTCCGTTCTGCGGTACGCCGGGCCTCATTTCGATCAGCTATTCTGTCCAAGCCGGTTGACTCCCGATGAACACGACGCATTCCGACCCATTCGGTTGCCTCCCGGTGAACATGATGCTGTTTCTCTGTTCCGACCCAGCCGGTTCGCTGCCCGATGAACAGGCAGACGCCATCCATGTACACAAGCCTTGGCCGGCCGTATATATGCGCGAGTACGCGCTCGAGACCACACACGTATGTACGTACGTGGCCGTATTTTTTGCCCTGTCGTTGTATGCATGTGTACAGGACTTAGACAGGACTGCGTGAACTGCTATGTCGGGTGCTCTACAACGACACGTGCCGCTACTTACCCGGCCACGGTTCATACTTGCAGAGAGACCGATCGACCAGTATGTACGTACGTGTTCGCGACCAGACAGACAACGCTACGTACGCTTTGACCGGGTGGGTCCCAGCGGTCAGTGAGGATAAGGACACACTTCCTTGCGTGCGAAGATATAGCTGCTCGGTCCCAGCTATCAGGGGGAGGAATCATTTTTATTTTGCGAGTAATAAGGAGGCATTTCCTTGTGTTCGAAGATGTAGCTGGTGGGTCCAGCTGTCAGCCTCACCGCCTAAAGTCCTTTTCCGATGGCTGTCCTCCGTTGACCACGCGGCATCGAGAGCACCAAGGCAGTGAATGACGGCGAGGCCTAGGAAGGGAACGATGCGGAGGCGGGGAAGACGCGGCAGTGGATGCCCACGCAGAGGGGAGTACGTGGGTTGACTGCTTCGGCTGCGGTGTGAGGCTGCCGTTGTCAGAGAATAACAGGAGGTGTGGGTGAGTATAGAGGGATGGCATGGCCAGCGGTGGTAGCACAGCCGGACATGGGAGGCAGGAGCAGGCGGCATGGCCGGCTCTGGTTTGGGTGGCTGGAGCAAGAAGAGCAGAGGTTGAAGAACCATGACGACCGTTGGATGGACATCGTACGGTCACTGCAGCTAGAATCGTTTATATTGACTAAGTTGACAAAGCCCATGGTACGCATCAACTTAGTAGGCCCACAGGCCAGCCTCCACAGGTCAGCCTCCAAAACGGTGCGCCCCAGATGTCAGGGGAGGAATCATTTTTTGGGCGGCTGAAGCAAGAATATCCGAGATTGAAGAAGAAGCACGACATCTGTTGGATGGACATCCAACGGCCACTCCTGCTAGAACCGTGTGTTTACTATAAGTTGACAAAGCTTTGCATACGCATCAACTTAGTTTTTTTAGGGGACGCGTCAACTTTGTAGGCCCACAAGTGTGTGGCAGAGAACATATAGCCCATTTGCGATTTGTAAGAATGTACAACCCATTTTTGAATTCTAATGGAATTTACTACAGCCCATTTACAGTTTGTTAAAAGTACAACCCATTTTCTAGCTAGGACAACGATTAATAATTTCAACCAACCGCTCAAAACAGAATTCAATAAAATTTCCCACATTTTGATGGGATCCAAAATATTTTTATCCCGAAATTTCTAGTCAGATTAAATATAATTTCAAAATAAATTTGTATTACTTAAAAATCCAATGAAATATTGCGCGCGCAACAATTAATAAAATTAAAATTTCCAAAATCCAAAAATAATATGTTTTTTAAACTAATTACGTGTTTGGTGCATTTTTTATAGTTACTGCCTAGTTTTTTATAACTACATCCCATTTATTATTTATTAAAACCCATTTTCTTGTTAAGCCTAATGCATCCCTCCTAGGAAAGATTTGTAGCCCAGCGGGGCGGAGAATAATAAGTTGACCTTGCCTGGGTATTCCGCAAAAAAAAGTATAGCTGGGCTAGCCATTTTCAGCTTGAAAAAAAAATCTGGGCTGGATATCTGTCCCGGGCTAGACAGGCCACAGCCCGCCCAGTTAATACCCTGCTCTCCTCTGAACAACAACAAAAACATCGCTCAAGAAAAACTCTGCAGTGCTCACACCTCAAAAACACAAATACTGCTCGAGCTGCTTGGTCCTGGCTGTCGGCCGCTCCTTGTGCAATTCTCTCGTTTATTGACTACATAGATTGACAATGGTGTGGGACCGTGACGTCAAGAAACCAGGAGGAAGCAAAAAAATTATAGTTTTATATAATAAGGAGGCACTTGCGTACGTGCGGCTATGGCCCTGGTGGGTCCCCACTGTCATCCTCTCCAAATAAAGTCATCTCCTCATTCCTCATGTCCGTCGACCATGTTGACAACGCGAGACGGCGGCGCCACGGCGAGCGCAGCAACTCGAAGGACGATGGAGAGGGCCTTGCGGGCCGTACGGATGGTCTGATACAGCGCCCGCTGCTCATTCAGGAAGGCAGGATCATAGGGCCGCATGTCCGCGATGGCATTGTCGTTCACTTGTTCGCCGGTGCTCGTTGAGGAGATGGAGGTTGCAACACAGGTCCTCCTGCGCTGGTAGCTCTTCTGCCATTAGGGCGTCGAAGTGCGGCCGCACCTTCTCTATGGTGAACACGGCATGAACCGGCTTGGACACTGGCACCGGCTCCTGGTCGGAAGCTACGCCCATCGTCTGATTGTCGTCGCTCAGCTCGGCGAGCTCGCTAGCGAGCCAGCATGTCCGGCTGCTGGACCGACCCCCTGCCAAGCACGAGTCTGACCGCCCTGGCCCACCCAGACCGCCTCCCTCACCCGCGCGCGTTTCCGGCCGAAATGGTCAGCGTCGCCCGCGCCGCTTCCCTGTGCAGGCGATTGCTCCGCGTTCAAATGACACAAGTGCCGTCCGTCCGTCGTCTGCCGCCCACATTAATGATACGCGGTTGCCGAGGCAGCTACTCCGGCGCCACCCGTCCGTCCCTCCTCCGCCCACCATTGCTATATAAACTGCTGCGCCGGCCATAGCCGCAGTCATCCGCCTCCGTTCCCTTTCTCCTATCCACACAACTACTACCCACCATGGCTTCCTCGCGCTCCAGCGCTCTTCGGGACAGGCGAACGACGGACCACAAGGAGATGGAAGCCATTGCTACCGACTGGCTGGCCGGCAGGCAGCCGGAGGACGATGACGTCCCAATGGAGAACATGGTAGTCGACGATCCGGCGCCAAACCCCTCCTCCGTGTCACCCTCGCCGGTGCATTGCACCATGACCATCGGCGAGGCCCATGCCCAATACATGGACATGGTGAGGTAGAAGCGTCAGGAGAAGTTCCGGGAGGCGCAGGACGATGCCGCCTACAACCACCATCTCCTCCAGGAGCACCTGTAGGCGGAGGAGCAGATCACCGCGGAGTAGGCGGAGCAGGAGGCGCTGCTCGACTCATACCGCTCCGCCCGTGAGAGACGCCTCGCGCGCTGGCGGTACCGCATGCGGGTGGCGGAGGTTGCGACCGCCTACAAAGAGGGCGATGAAGTGGGCGAGGCGCTGTTTGGCGAGACCGAGGACGAGGCGGAGGACAATGCCGCCTCCGCCGAGTCCCCGCTCCGCTGGCGTCGACGAGGCCCTGCTCCGGCGAGGCCCCGCCACGCCAACAATGAGGCAGAGGACACCGCCGGCTCCGTCGATGCCCCGCCCCGCTGGCATCAAAGCAGAGGACTTCACCGTTTGGCAAGGCCCTGCTCCGCCGAGGCCCCGCCGCGCCAACAACGAGGCAGAGGACATCACCGGCTCCGCCCCGCCGGCTTCAGCGAGGCCCTGCTCCGCCGAGGCCCCGCCCCGGCAACGATGAGGCCGAGGACATCGCCGAGGCCCTGCCCTGCCGGCAAAGAGGGGGAGGATCCCCCCCGCTCCGTCGAGGCGCCGCCCTGCCGGCAACGAGATAGAGGACATCGCGGGCTCTGTCGAGGCCCCGCCCCGCTGCCAACGAGGCCACGCCACACCGAAAACAAGGATAGTAGAATACGGTAGGTCACCGACGCTCGGGTTCAAGTAAGGCCACCGCTGCTACCCTCAGGTTGAAGCCAAGCTTGGCGGGTTGACCATTGACGGCCGATTAGCTTCTTGGCGGCGACGTGGAGTCGGAGAGCTGTGCTGGAGAAGGACGCTGCTTCAATGACTTAACTGCAGTGCAGTTGGGTCACTGACATGTGGGCCCAACAGGTATCTGGCCCACATGTCAGTGAACCAACTGCAACTGCAGTTAAGTCACTGAAGATTCCGCCAGACATGGGTGGGTAGCTTCGGTTAATATATACCTCCAGCGCACCACTTTTGAGTTGAAGAATGTATGAAATGTAATGAAATCCCGCATGTTTATATGAAATCCGGCCGTGTATGAATGAATTTACTTTGATTAGTTTGAATTCTTGTATAACTGGCATTGGATGAACATGCAAAACAATACTCCGTACTAGCATCATTCCCAGGGTGATCACATCGTTTGCAGCAGTTTCACACGTACTCCCTCCGATCCTTTTTAGTCTGCATATAAGTTTTGTCTGAAGTCAAAGTATCTCTACTTTGAACAATCTTATAGAAAAAAGTATCAACATTCACAATGTAAAATCAACCGACTTGAAAGAAATCTAATATGCGAAGTAAAAAGGAACAGAGGGAGTACAAAAAGTTTGAGCAGCTTTTTAGCGTTCCTGTACATTGCAATCAAACACACAGGCCTGGCAATTCATAGAGAACATTCAACACAATCGATGATTATGCATCTCAGCGATTCACATGTCAGAGCCAATGTTTACTTCACAACTAAAGAATAAAGAAGAATCGATCGATGCTGCTGACCGCAAAGGGCGTCCCATTCAAAAATATCGAATGCATGTCTTCTTGCTAACATCAATGAGCAGAATTTGACAAGGTTGTCCCATTCCAAAATGTCAAATGCGTGTTGTTTTGCGTACATCAATGAGCAAACTTTGACAAGGTTTTCCCATTCCAAAATATCAAATGCATACGATTGTGGAATGGGCAGGGTTTGCCATCAGTTCGGACATTGACATGGCACCTGGTGCTAAATAAACCAACTGTCCTTTTTGTGCAGTTCCACCAAAATCAAACAAATTCGCGCGTAGCTTGTATTATTTCGCCTTTTATATGTTGCAACGCTTTGAACATATCGGCACCTCCTTTCTTGTGGTGGAAATGAATGATTCCCATTGAAATAAAGCTGAGCACCCTTGTTTGCATAAATACAAAAAAATGATTAGTAAAGCAAACTATATTATGAATTTACGGTTTAAATAGGCACCTACATGGTCCATGTAGAGTACACTTTAAAAAATGGAACTCACCAGAAAGAATCCTAGAACAACATTGTACTTGCGCATCACAGCAAAAATGATGGAAATCTACGAGTCCTTCTGAGATGAAGTTAGTATGGTCTTGCGGGGAGTAATGTAACCATCCTTCAACTGCTCCTTATGATGAGAAGATAGACTGGGCTTCTTCATCCTAGCATAATCGGAACTGGTCACTTCACGTACTCCATATTCTTCTTCAGAGGAGGATGATCCTGTTGTGCAAAGACAAGAGAACAACTGAATGCTAGCATCTATTTGCTCGAAAAAAGGGAAAGGAAATACTTAAAACAGCCATTACATTAACAAAGGGAGTAACTGGTGAAATGTATAGTCACAAAGAGATGCATCTCCTCATTATCCTCATAGGAAATGATATGACACCAAACACAACAACTCAACTTGAACCGTATTGTTACTTAATTTTATCAGTGGCTATAACGGTGGCAAACCGGTGGATCAATTTATTAGCAGCCTTAGATTAACATGCGAAACAATCCCACTTTCTGATGAGAGTAGCTAAACAGTAGCACAACACCAATAGAGATGACAAAGCTCAATCGTATGGATGAAATCCATGGGCTGGTACCAACCTTTGTCAGGAGGCTTCTTGTGTAGAGCTAGCAGATAAACTGATGAAGCACTTCTTGGGAACCATCCGTTATTATCTACTGTGGTTGCCAAGCTTACTATAAACTCCTCGATTAGTTTAATGTTTCCAACATCTTCTTCTACAGTTGCACTAAAATATATGTCATCTTCAAACAAGATCCATGTTTGCACAAATAGAGATAATTACATACTACATTAGGAGTGGCATCAAATCACAGTGGCAAAACAATTGCTCGTTCCAGACATACCAATAAATTAAGATGCAAAACTATATCATTAATTGTGTCATCATAGTTCCAGTGCTTCATTACAGCACCGGGAGTAGATTTTGTTCTTCTTCCGCTTGTTCTGCCCCTTCATCACTTGGTTCAATAACAGACAAGCTTCGCCTTCAATATAAGATTTGGCATGTCAATTAGGGAGAACAAGTATAACACTAAACAACGCCATTAATTTTATGATGACAGTAGCAAAATACAGGCCAACAGTTGTGAAATATCATTATCTTACCTCAATGGGGTATTACAGTGCACATACAGATTGGAAGTCTTGTCTCCATTTGTGCAGTTCACTAAAATCAAGCAACATTACCATATAAGTAGCACAACATATGAAAGCACACTGCACAGTCATGTGAAAGAAGGCTAGTACTGACCTCTCATGACGCGGAATTCAAACAACTCACAAGAATAAGATCTAAAACAAATTTGCCAACATGGATAGGAAGTCAGATCTCCTCTTGTGCAGTTCCACTAAGATCAAGCAATCAAGCAACGTTGTCGGTGTGACATTTTGGTTGAACTGCACAAAACACTCTTAATACAAAAGTGTTCTGTGCAGTGCAACAAAAGGTCGCAATAGCAACGAGGTGAAGTAGATAACCCTGTTTACACAGAGGTGCAAGGGAAACAACTATAGGCCAATAACGGTGGATGACACAGAAGCCCACAAAAAGAAGCATCTAACTTATCTAAATGGGAAAGAAAGCAAGACAGTAGCATTTCTCAAATGGTGGCATTGATTCATATTAACAAAGATATTATATTAACAATAAAATTTGTCAAACATGTAATTTTCTTTTAACTGTGGCATTGCTTCAATTTTCCAACGACATTATTAGAGGGTGTTTGTTTACAGGGACTTTTTGGTCCCATCTAAACCAAACAAAAGGGACTTTTAGGGACTAAAAGTGGGCATTTGGGACTAAAGAAAGAAGACCCTGAGGGAGAGTCTTTTTGGGACTTTTTCCAATAGTTGCCCCTGCCCTGCATCGCACCTTATCTCTATTAGTTCATTACTAGGGGTAACATGGTCTTTTAGCATGTCATTTAATAACCTCTACTCCATGTTTAGTCCCTCGAACCAAGCAGGTAGGGACTAGAGACTTTTTAGTTGGGACTAAAAAAAGTCCTAGGACTTTTTAACCAAACAGGGCCTTATATTAACAACAGATAAAGAGTTGCACGGGACAGTGGACGCACCAGCACCATGTGCATCTACCGATGTATAAAGGGGTGATGCATAGTCTATTGCAACGAAGAACAAACAACCAATGAGCATATTTGTGTTGGCCCAGTTTTGTTATCGTTAGAAACCTTTCCCTATGTGAGGCCAGCAAATCTAGTCCTGCTCAAACTCTACAGCCTTCTCCCCCAAAAAAAAGATCAGTTCGTTACAGATGTGCGTACTGCGTTTGTCATTGTTTTCCCTTTTCGTCCAACGTAGGTGCTGGACAGCCAGTCTGTACTACTTTCCCCCTTCCTTTCCTCTTTGAACCACGTCCTAGATTCATGCTATACAACTTTCCCCACAACTTTCCCCCTTCCTTTCCTCTTTGAACCACGTCCTAGATTCATGCTATACAACTTTCCCCACTACTTTCCTGTGTGATCCAACACCTAGATTCGAGTGCAGAAGCGGAAAAAGCTCACATGCAGCTAGAGCAATGCATGTGGAATAAGTAAATTATACCTTAAGGTTCTCGGGGTGTGGCTCAGTGGGTGGCCGAAGGCCAATCTTCCCACACTATGTACGACAGCAAGGAAGAAGGGGCCAAAGGCCCTCCCGCACCGCCGCTGGGTGAAAGAGAACAGCTGCGCCGGTAGTGGATTCCCTCCTTCGCCGACGGCGACAGCGTTAAGCCTCCTTCCCTTCCCGGAGGATGGATCCTGCCGGCTCTTTGACCAGCAGTGAGGGAGAGAGAGAGAGGCCAACAAAGTCTTGTTTAGATCTGGAGAGGGTGAGAGTGTGTGAAGAGAGAAACTACAAGCGCTGAGGCTCCAGTGTGTATATTGTTGGGGAACGTAGTAATTCAAAAAAATTCCTATGATCACACACGATCTATCTAGGAGAAGCATAGCAACGAGACGGGAGAGTGTGTCCACGTACCCTCGTAGACCGAAAGCGGAAGCATTTAGTAACGCGGTTGATGTAGTCGAATGTCTTCACGATCCAACCGATCCAAGTACCGAAGGTATGGCACCTCCGTGTTCAGCACACGTTCAACATGATGAAGTCCCTCGAGCTCTTGATCCAGTAGAGGGTCGAGGGAGAGTTCCATCAGCATGATGTCGTGGCGACGGTGTTGGTGATGTGATCCGCGCAGGGCTTCGCCTAAGCACGGCGACAATATGACCGAGGTGGTAAACTGCGGAGGGGGGCACCGCACACGGCTAGGAAAACAACTGTTGTGCCTTTGGGGTGCCCCCTGCCCACGTATATAAAGGAGGGGGGAGGAGGAGGCCGGCCCAAGGGGGGCGCGCCATGGGGGGGAGTCCTACTAGGACTCCGTTCCTAGTAGGATTCGGCCCCCCTTTCTTCCAATGGAGAGGGGGAAAGGGGAAGGGAGAGAGAGGGAGAAGGAAAGAGGGGGGGCCACGCCCCCTCCCCTTGTCCAATTCGGATTGGGGCAAGGGGGGCGCGCGCCTCCTCCCGTGGCCTGCCTCCTCTCCTCCACTAAGGCCCAATAGGCCCATTAACTTTCCCGGGGGGTTCCGATAGCCTCCCGGTACTCCGATAAATCCCCGAACCTTATCGGAACCATTCCGATGTCCGTATATAATCTTCCAATATATCAATATTTACCTATCGACCATTTCGAGACTCCTCGTCATGTCCATGATCTCATCCGGGACTCCGAACAACCTTCGGTCACCAAAACACATAACTCATAATACAAATCGTCATTGAACGTTTAGCGTGTGGAACCTTAGTCTTCGAGAACTATGTAGACATGACCGAGACACATCTCCGGTCAATAACCAATAGCGGAACCTGGATGCTCATATTGGATCCTACATATTCTACGAAGATCTTTATTGGTCAAACCGCATAACAACATACGTTATTCCCTTTGTCATCGATATGTTACTTGCCCGAGATTCGATCGTCGATATCATCATACCTAGTTCAATCTCGTTACCGACAAGTCTCTTTAGTCGTTCCGTAATGCATCATCCCGTAACTAACTCATTAGTCACATTGCTTGCAAGGCTTATAGTGATGTGCATTACCGAGAGCGCCCAGAGATACCTCTCCTATACACGGAGTGACAAATCCTAATCTTGATCTATGCCAACTCAACAAACACTTTCGGAGACACCTGTAGAGCATCTTTATAATCACCCAGTTACGTTGTGACATTTGATAGCACACAAAGTGTTCCTCCGATATTCGGGAGTTGCATAATCTCATAGTCAGAGGAATATGTATAAGTCATGAAGAAAGCAATAGCAATAAAACTAAACAATCATAATGCTAAGCTAACGGATGGGTCTTGTCCATCACATCATTCTCTAATGATGTGATCCCGTTCATCAAATGACGACACATGTCCATGGCTAGGAAAGTTAACCATCTTTGATTAACGAGCTAGTCAAGTAGAGGCATACTAGGGACACTCTATTTGTCTATGTATTCACACATGTACTAAGTTTCCGGTTAATACAATTCTTGGATGAATAATAAACATTTATCATGATATAAGGAAATATAAATAACAACTTTATTATTGCCTCTAGGGCATATTTCCTTCATATATATATATAGTGGAGAGAGAGTGTGAAGAGTGCAAACCCTAGAAAACAAGCGTCGAGGCTACAACGTATATAGATGGAGTGGTTTTCTTTTTCTCTCCATCAGAATCGTTTTAAATTGTGCACGAAACGGAACTCTTTATTTAACGTAGTGAAGAAAAATACTAGGGGCAATGCTAATACATGAAGAAAATTTAACACTCTAAGGAGTCAACTCGCAATTAACGTTGCACGCCTCCCGATCATGCTTACTAGCGTTCACGTGTGGTACATGATCCTCTGAAGTGAACAACAACTAAACCACACACGGTCAAAATATAGGGAAGGTGGGCTGCACCATCCTCCAATTTTAAATATTTTGGGCACTTGTATCCGGCCTAAGTCAGTGTGCCAACGTGGCCCTGATTTCTGTCTCTAAATGCAACAATTAATCACAACAACTAAGAGATGCCGTTTTAGCTACCATTCAAGGCCACGTATTAACTCACATGCAAGTCGACTTTGATTTCTTGACTGATCAACGCGTAGTTGCGCTCCATGCATTGGGTTTCCGGGGGAGATAACAAGGCAGAGTAAGTAAAAACGCTCTCTAGCAACGAGGCTAGGAGAGGATTGAGATGCGAAGTTAATGGACGACGCCTAAACATTTTGGGAATATCTGATTTTCGTAAGATGACTTAACACCTAGACGGAGGGAGTACTGATACGTCTCCAACGTATCTATAATTTATGAAGTATTCATGCTGTTATTTTATCATTCTTAGATGTTTTACAATCATTCACCGTGAAACTTTTTGTGGATTTTTTATGGGCGAGAAGACTCCTGATGGGCCAGAGCAACACCTGGTGGTGCCCCGAGGGGGGCACAACCCACCAGGGCGCGCCAGGCCCCCCTGGCATGCCCAGGAGGGTTGTACCCACCTCGGTGGCCTCCCGCACCCCCTCTTTGCACTATAAATTCCAAATATTCTGAAACCCTTTGGGGTTAACCTATATCAGAAGTTCCGCTGCCGCATGCCTCTATAGCCACCGAAAACCAATCTAGACCCACTTCGGCACCCTGCCGGAGGGGGGAATCATCTCCGGTGGCCATCTTCATCATCCCGACGGCCACCACGATGAGGAGGGAGTAGTCCACCCTCAGGGCTGAGGGTTTTTACCAGTAGCTATGTGTTTAATCTCTCTCTCTCTCTCTCTCTCTCTCTCGTGATCTATATCATGGGCTTTGTTAATATAGTCGGATCATATGATGTTTCTACCCTCTATACTCTTATTATGATGAATTGAATCTTTACCCTTTAAAGTTTTGTCTTGTCGGATTGAATATTCAGAGATGAGAACACATGATATATGTCTTGCAATATGAATACTTGAGGTGACAATTGGGGTATCTTATTGATTCACTTGATATATGTTATGGCATTCAACTCACGGATTCCCGCGGTGATATTGGGGTAATCTATGCATAGGGGTTGATGCACGTTTTTCTCCGACGAAAACTTCGGGGTCTCTTTATAGTTCTTTGTGTGGATTGAGTATTATGAATATGAATATGCTTTGGTGTTACTCTAGTATGAACTCTAGGATAGATTGAATGGAAACAATAGCTTTGTGTTATTTTAGTACGAACTCTTGAATAGATCGATCGAAAAGAATAGCTCTGAGGTGGCTTTGCACCCTACAAAAAATTCCTACCTTTTGTTCTCCGCTAATAGGAACTCGGGAGTGATTCTTTGCTGTAGTTTGAGGGATAATCATATGATCCAACTATGTTAGCACTCTTGAGAGATTGCACTAGCGAAAATACGGACCCTAGTCCTCCTTTTTAAGCATTGCAACACCGTTTTTGTGCCCGTTTACTACTTGCTACCTTGCTGTTTTTATTTATTTAGACTATAAAAATATATTTCTACCATCAATATTACACTTTTATCACCATCTCTTTGCCGAACTAGTGCACCTATACAATTTGCCATTGTAGTGGGTGTGTTGGGGACACAAGAGATTTCTTGTATTTGGTTGCAGGGTCGTTTGAGAGAGACCATCTTCATCCTACACCTCTCACGGGTTGATAAACCTTAGGTCATCCACTTGAGGGAAAATTGCTACTGTCCTACAAAACTCTGCGCTTGGAGGCCCAACACGTGTCTGCAAGAATAAAGTTGCGTAGTAGACATCAAGCTCTTTTCTAGCGCCGTTGCCGGGTAGGTGAGTGCTTGAAGGTATATCTTTAGATCTTGCAATTGAACATTTTAGTTTCTTGTTTTATCACTAGTTTGGTGTATAAAAAGAAAACTACAAAAAATGGAATTGAGGTTGCATCCTATTATTGATCATCTTTATAATATCTTTCTTGAAAATGATGGTTCGGAAAATTGTGCTCAATTGTTAGAAGAAGAAGTCAATAAAATGCTTGGCACAAAATATTTGAATGATGAGCATGATTGCAATGTTGTTAGTATGAATTCCTTGAATATCCAAAATGCTAATGATGACTTCACAAGTCATGACAAAAATGTTTCTTATAAGCATGTCACTTTTTGGGGAGTGAATTGGGAGTGCCTTTGCACACCAAAAAGGGAAGATAGATTTTGTAAGAAGCATAAATATTTAGAAACAAAAAGGTTGCAAGAGAGGCTAGATGATTGTGCTGAAAGATGTAATTTTTTTGGCCATCCTTGTGAAGTTTGCAATGAACGTGGTCATTTAAATCTCCAATGCAAATTATTTCATGATCAAATCATGTCCAAAAATTGTGATAACTTGATTACCCTTGAGCATCATAAAGAGCTTAGTCTTATTTTGGGGAATGAAGAAATGAAACGTATAACTAAGGGTATTCCAAAATTTAATCTTGAGAGAATTCTTGATTTTGATCTAGAAGAAATCTACATGTTTTGTGCGGTAAATTGCATTGAGAATCCTTATATTGCTAACTACTTAAAGATAAGAAAACAAATGGATTATGAATAGAGTACTAATGAAAGGGAAAATGTTTCCCAATACCCTCCTAGTGTTTATTATGATGAATCAGGTAACGAGGAAGAGCTTCCTATCCAATCAATCTCTTCAACAAGAAGCTTGAAAAAATTAATTAAACCCACACATGGTGTGGTGAAGAAGAAGAAAAGAAGAAAGAATAGAGGTAAAAAGGTGTCTCTCCCAAATAATGTTGCTCCCATCACCATCGTGCCTCATGAAAGTGAATCAAATATGTTGATGGAGGATGATGATATTGATGATGATTTTGTTATGCCTATTGCTTGTTGTGATGATTATGCTTGGGAAGACAACGATATCCCTTATGATCTTGAAAATCTTTTTAGCACTTGCTTGGAAGAATATGATAATAATGTTTGCTATACTATTGGTGCCATTCATGCTATTGATAAGAATGATTGAGATGATATGCAAAACCACAAGCTTGGGATGCTATGTTTAATGAGTATGATATGTTTGAAGATTTATTTGCTGGAAATAATGCTTGTCCTAAGCTTGGGTATGATTTGCTTAATGAATATGATCCTTTGATTCCTTCTACTTTCGATAAGAAAATTTATTATGATGATAGCATGCCTCCTATTTATGTTGATTACATTGATGAAAGTGGGTTTGGAAGAGTGTCAACTTTAGGTAGTAGTGATCCCACTATTTTGGAGGGTGTTGAATCTTATTACAATATTGATGAAAGTGGATTTGGAGAGGTCATGACTTTATTTAGTGATACATCCACTATTTTGGAAGAGGTTACAATTGACTATGACAATGAAGTTGCTATCTATGATGATTATTATGATGACATGTATGTCATAAAGAGTAATAAATCTTCTATGCTTGTGCATCATGAAAAGAGTGCTGTATGTGATAGTTATATTGTTGAATCCATTCATGATGCCTCTGAAAATTATTATGAGAAAGGAACTTATGCCCTTACATATCTCAATAATATCAAGTTTCTTCTCTATGTGTTGATTGTTTTGAAGTTACACTTGTTTTGCCTTCCTATGCTAGTTGATTCTTGTTCCCATAAGTTGTTTGATCACAAAATCCCTATGCATAGGAAGTGGGTTAGACCTAAATGTGCTAGTCATATGCTTCATGATGCTCTCTTTATGTTTCAATTCTTATCTTTTATGCGAGCATCATTGAAATCATCATGCCTAGCTTAAAAGGCATTAAAGAAAAGCGCTTGTTGGGAGACAACCCAACACTTTTACCTACTTTTTTTGTGTGTTCACATGATTATGGTACTGTAGTAATCATGTTTTATAGCTTTTGTTTCAATAAAGTGCCAAGTAAAGCCTTTGGGATCATGTTGGGTGATAGTTGATTTGATCTTGCTGAAAAACAGAAACTTTTGCGCTCACAAAAATAATTCTTATTTTTAACGAAAGAGTACTTTTGAGTTGATTCTTTTTGCATAAGGTTATCATACAAATTTCTCACGTGGTCCTAAATTTTCAGAATTTTTGGAGTAGCAGAAGTATGGTAGTTATCCAGATCATTACACACTGTTCTGTTTTTGACAGATTCTGTTTTCAATGCATAGTTTGCTTGTTTTCTAGTTTCTATGGCTTATATTACTCAATATAAATTGTGGAAATGATATGATGCAGTAGGAATTGTGTGGAAACAATTATGAATCTTGTCTTTGAGAGTACCCAAGTGAAATGGTTTGCTCTTTATCATACTAACCTATCTCACAAAGTTCTGTTAAGTTTTGTGTGATTGAAGTTTTCAAGTTTTGGGTGAGATCACGATATGAGGAGAATAAGGAGTGACAAGACCATAATCTTGGGGAAGCCCACGGTACCCCAAGTTAATATCCAAGGAAGATCCAAGCAACTAAGCTTGGGGATGCCCCGGAATGCATCCCCTCTTTCGTCTTCAACATTATCGGTAACCTTACTTGGAGCTATGTTTCACTCGTCACATGATTTGTGTTTTGCTTGGAGCGTTAATTTATTTTGATAGGATTTGCTTGCTGTTATTTAGAATAATGTTTTGCATCTTTTATTTCAATAAAAGTGGCATTGATAGCCTTTGCCATGCTTATCTTGCAAGTATATTTGTTGCTGTTTGAAAACAAAACGTTTATCGATGTTGCAAAAATTCCCGAGGAAAGTCAGAATGTGATAAAATGTTGAAATATTTTTCAAAATGAGCTCCGATAAATTCTCTACAGTGTGGTATAATTTCATAATGTTTGGAGTTGAATAAGTATTGATACTCTTGCATTCTTTACAGACTGTACTGTTTTGGCAGATTGCTGTTATGTTTGCATTGTTTGCATATGTTTGCTTGTTTAATGATTCTATTTGAGGATAAGAGTATTAAATATGCAGAGGCATTTATATGCAATGTTGAATAATGATTTTACTAATTTGCTACAGTAGAAAATGATAAGGTTTTTGCATTAGTTTATACTAACTTATCTCATGAGTTCTTGTTGAGTTTTGTGTGGATGAAGCTTTTGAGATTTAGGAAAACCGTGATATGAGAGGAATTAAGGAGAAACAAAAGCTCAAGCTTGGTGAAAGTGCAACTATCCCTGGGTGGTTTTGGTAATGATTAACAACATATAGCTCATTGAGCTAACACTATTTCAAGATAAATATTTCAGGAAAGCTCAATGATTTGCATGGAATGGATTAGAAAGTGGACCCCTCAAAATGCTAAGGACAAAAGATTGGCTCAAGATCAAAGCACAAGACTCTACATTTTATTTTAGTGATCCAAGATCACATTGAGTCCATAGGAAAAGCCAATACTATCAAAAGGGGGTGAGGTGTTGCTTAATGAGTTTCTTGCTCAAAATGCTTAGTGATATGCTCCAAAAACCCTCAACTACTTTCTCATATCCACATATGTCCCAAACCAAAAGTCAAACTCGGCCCCACTGAAACTTTCTATCCAGCGCCACCGAGTTCTCTTGACATAGCCACTGCCACAAACCCTAGTCACTTCGGTCTCACCGATAGGGATCTCGGTCTCACCGAGATGGGATTGCAAACTCTCTGTTTCCCTTTGTAACGTTTCGGTCTAACCAATTTGAGTGATCAGTCCCACCGAGTCTGCAATGCAAACTCTCTGTTTCCCTTTCGTAATGCTTCGGTCCCACCGAGTTTGCCTGACCAACTCTCTGTTTGGCTATTACCAAAATCAGTCCCATCGAGTTTGTGTAATCGGTCTCACCGAGATTACGTTATGCCCTAACCCTAATGAAATCGGTCCCACCGAGTTGACATATCGGTCCCACCGGAATGCCTAACGGTCACATTATGAACCAAATCGGTCCGACCGAGTTTTCTAATTCGGTCCCACCGATTTTGGTGATTTGTGTATAACGGTTAGATTTTGTGTGGATGCTATATATACCCCTCCACCCACTCTTCATTCGTGGAGAGAGCCATCAGAACATGCCTACACTTCCAACATACATTTTCTGTGAGAGAACCACCTACACTTGTGTTGAGGTCAAGATATTCCATTCCAACCACATAAATCTTGATCTCTAGCCTTCCCCAATTTGCTTTCCACTTAAATCATCTTTCTACCAAATCCAATCCTATGAGAGAGAGCTGAGTGTTGGGGAGACTATCATTTGAAGCACAAGAGCAAGGAGTTCATCATCAACACACCATCTATTACCTTTTGGAGAGTGGTGTCTCCTAGATTGGCTAGGTGTCACTTGGGAGCCTCCGTCAAGATTGTGGAGTTGAACCAAGGAGTTTGTACGGGCAAGGAGATCGCCTACTTCGTGAAGATCTACCCTCGTGAGGCAAGTCCTTCATGGGCAATGGCCATGGTGGGATAGACAAGATTGCTTCTTCATGGACCCTTCGTGGGTGGAGCCCTCCGTGGACTCACGCAACCGTTACCCTTCGTGGGTTGAAGTCTCCATCAACGTGGATGTATGATAGCACCACCTATCGGAACCACGGATAAAAAATCTCCGTGTCTACATTGCGTTTGCTCCCTACAAACCCCTCCCTTTACCTTCATATGCAATTGTTTTACATTCCGCTACTATACTCTTAGAATTGCATGTGTAGGTTGATTACTTGATTTGTGCTAAGTTGCTAAAATCTGCCAAGACTTAAATTGGGAAAAGGCTAGATTTTTATTTGGTCAAGTAGTCTAATCACCCCCCTCTAGACATACTTTCGATCCTGCAATTGGTATCAGAGCTTTGGTCTCCATTTTCTTTGATTTCCTAGCTTTTGGTGATCATAGCCTTGGTTTCACAACCTAGGAGAGTATGGCGTCTAGCGAGGGAAATTACCACCGTAGAGGTCCTTACTTTGATGGTACTAATTTTGCTCGTTGGAAGCATAAGATGAAAATGCATATTCTTGGACATAACCCCACCGTTTGGGCCATTGTGTGTATTGGCTTGCAAGGTGAATTCTTTGATGGGAGAGAACTAAACCGTGAAGCTACCGCGGAAGAGTTGAAGATGCTACAATACAACGCTCAAGCTTGTGATATTTTATTTAACGGATTGTGCCCCGAAGAATTCAACAAAATCAGCCGTCTTGAGAATGCAAAGGAAATTTGGGATACTTTGATTGATATGCACGAAGGTACCGACTCCGTCAAGGAATCCAAATTGGATGTGCTTCAAAGTCAACTTGACAAGTTCAAAATGAAGGATGGTAAAGGTGTCGCTGAAATGTACTCTAGGCTTGCTCTCATCACAAATGAGATTGCCGGCTTAGGAAGTGAAGAGATGACCGATAGATTCATCATCAAGAAGATCCTAAGAGCCTTGGATGGAAAATATGATACCGTGTGCACATTGATCCAAATGATGCCCAATTACAAAGATCCCAAGCCAAGGGAAGTCATTGGAAGAATTGTTGCTCATGAGATGTCACTCAAGGATAAGGAAGAGCTTCACAACAAGTCAAGCGGTGCTTACAAAGCCTCATGTGATGCTCCCACGTCATCAAGTGAGAAACAAACCTTCAATGAAGAATTGAGCCTAATGGTGAAGAACTTCAACAAGTTCTACAAGAGTAGAAGCAAGGAAAGAAGTTCCAAGTCAAGGTCCTATAATGATAAAAGATCTTCAAGTCGTGGACGAAATTGCTACAATTGTGGAAGACCCGGGCACTACTCCAATGAGTGTACGGCTCCCTACAAAAGAAGAGAAGATTCTCCCAAGAGAAGAAGTAGAAGAGAAGAATCACCACCAAGAGAGAGAAGGAGTAGAGATGATCGTTATGAACGAAGACCCTCTCAGAGAAGCAAGGATTCAGAGAGGAAGGACAAATCATCAAATAGCTACACAAAAAGAAGACATCAAGCTCATGTTGGTGAATGGGTATCCGGCTCCGACTCCGACCATCACTCCGAAAGAAGGTGTTAGCACTCCGACTCCGAATATACTCAAGATGAAGGTGTTGCCGGTCTAGCTCTTGTGACAACCAACTCCTATGACATATTTGACTCACCAAATGAAGGAATTGGAATATGCTTCATGGCCAAAGGTCCAAAGGTAACACACCCCGAGTATGTTGATTTCAATAGTGATGAAGATGATTTGCTAGGAGATGATGATTTACTTGTTGACAACTCTAGTTATGAGAACTATGACGAACTTGCTATTAATCATGATAATCAAGATAAAACGAATGACAATGATAAGGAGAAGATTGAGCGTCTAAGTAAAGAACTAAACACTCTTAAGTTAGCTCATGAAACTACCTTGGAAGATCATCGAGAACTTTTAAAGACTCATGAGAAGTTACGCTTTGAAAAGCTCAACCTTGAGCAAGAGCATGAGTTCTTGAAAGCAATCAATGATGATCTTCACAAGAAAAGTTCTTCTTACATTGCCAAGCGTTCACTCTTGTCTACTTACATGCCAAAAGTTAAATCTAGCAATAAGAACAAGAAAGATTCTTCCTCTAGTAGTAACAACAATCATGCTAAATCCAATGTTGTTGCTTCTAGTAGTTCTCTTGATTCCACTAATGATTCTCTTAGCCAAGTTACACTTGAGCAGGAAAATAGCTTATTGAAGGGAATTATAGAGAAAGGTGTTTACAAGAGTCTTGCCGGAAGTAAGCAATTTGAGGAAATTGTACGCAAGCAAGGAAGACACCGGAAGAATCAAGGTGTTGGTTTTGAACGAAAGTTCAATGCCAATGGAGTTGAGTGGGAAGAAGATCAATACCCCAAGACGAAGTTTGTTCCTCAACAAGAGAAGTATGATCCTACTTCTTTCCAAGGAACACAAGCTCAAGATGATCTTCCACCACAAGACCACAAGCAAAAAGGCAAGGACAAGCTTCAAGAGGAAATTGATGCATTTGAAGAAGCTCCTAAAGCCTTGCTCAAGTGGGTTCCCAAGACTACATCAAGTTCCACTTCATCAAGTACGACTACAACTCCAAGGATTCCCATCAATATGGCGTGGATCCCTAAGAAGAAGAACTAGATAGTTCTTGAGGGTGACTCCTTCAACATACTTCACTCTTATCATTTTGGCAAGGACGAGTGCAAACAACTTCCATATCTTGCACTAGTTCAAGGAGTCACAAACCCTCTTGTTGGTAAGACAAGGGACAAGGTAATCTAATGCATTCATGGACATCATCCTTATGCTGTGAGGAGAAGAACAACAGTTGATTATAGGTTCCACACAAAGGAACAACAAGATTTCTATGAGACTATTCTGCTTGACAAGAAGCCCATAGTGTGTGACATGAGATGGGTGGATTGGGAGTACATCAAGGAAAATGAAGATCACTATCCAGGAGTCTATGACAGCTTCAAGGCTTGTGGAGTAGATACGTTTGTTGGACAAAAGCTCACCAAATGGAATGATGAGCTGATTATGCAGTTCTACTCCACTGCCCATTTCTATCCAGATGGGAGGATAGTATGGATGTCTGAGGGTACAAGGTACCAGTCCACAGTTGAGGAACGGGCTAATCTAATAAATGCCCCTGAAGAACATGAGGATGGCTTGGATGTATATGCTGACAAGAAGAAGGATCACAACTCAATGGCAAACATGTACAAGGAGATCTCAGATAAGGCTTTGGAGACTCATAAGCTTGGATCAGTACACTTCTTGTTGTCTGGTCTGCCTACCATCAAATGGATCCTTAGGCACACATTGCTACCCAAGTCAGGAGATCACAAGATGATCAGAGGACATGCTATCAATTTGTTACATTTGTTTGATGTGCCTCAGAAGTTCAAGGTCATGAGTTTGATTGTAGAGACAATCAAAAGGACAGCTGCTGACCAGAAGAGAAGCCGTGGGTATGCTCCACACATTCAGGAGCTCATCAACTCCAAGATGGGCACAGGTACATACTTGTTGGACAAGGAGCACCTTCCTCTGCATCCTGATCTTGAAGACAATACATTTGTGATGAATGAGGAAGACCCCACATCCGTGCAAGCAAATGAGAAGAGAGAGAAGGCAAGGGCAGAGAAAGCTGCAAAGATGCCAACTGCTGAAGAGGCATCTCAAGTGTTCTTGAAGAGCAAGCAAGATCAGCTTGGATATCTGATCCAATCCACTTTGAGGATTGAGAAGGGCTCGGCCACCCTGACTCAAAACCAGGAGAGCTTGGAGAGGATCATTGAGCAGAAATTCTATGATCTTGATGTCAAAGTAACTGAGATTCAGTCAGTGGTTGAGCAACTTCAGGAGGAAGTGGAGGATAAGAAGGGCAAGTCTACTACAGATACTTTTGCTAGAGTGCCCAGAAGCCAGAGGTCCGCTGCAGTGCCTATCCCAGACACTAGAGCTACTACATCTGCACCAGCAGCCACAGCCTTAGTGCCACCAGCTCCAGCAGCCACTCCACCAGCTCCGGCTACATTGACAGAAGCTTTCGTCCTTGGAGTCATCTCTACACCACCTCATGAAGGCCAAGCTTGAGAGATGCATAGCACTATGCATATTTGAACTTTTTGGTAACTTGTTGCCAAAGGGGGAGAAATATGTATAGATCATAGCCTTCGAGAGAGAGAGTGTTGTTTTGTCTCTCTTTGCATTTTACTTGTTTGAACTTTATTGTGTGTTTGCTTGCTACATTATGTCATTTGTGAGATACTTGGATGATCATGTGATTGATCATTTCCTACCTTTATGCTTGTTTGGATGATACTATCTTTTATATTTTATATATGATCATTCACTTTGCTTGGTGATGAGTGCGTTGTCTTTAATTATTATCATTTTGAGCGCTCCACCAAGATGTATGTGACATGGAAGAGTGACCCATGATCCTAACACATTGTGCATTTGCAGTCCAAAGCAAATTTTAAATAATGCACAAATTTAGGGGGAGCTCTTGCTTATCACATACTTCTCAAAGCGACAATGTATTTCAATCTTATTATCATTTGTCAAGCTTTGATCTATATTTTTTCATCAATTACCAAAAAGGGGGAGATTGAAAGTGCAACTATCCCTGGGTGGTTTTGGTAATGATTAACAACATATAGCTCATTGAGCTAACACTATTTCAAGATAAATATTTCAGGAAAGCTCAATGATTGGCATGGCATGGATTAGAAAGTGGACCCCTCAAAATGCTAAGGACAAAAGATTGGCTCAAGATCAAAGCACAAGACTCTACATTTTATTTTTAGTGATCCAAGATCACATTGAGTCCATAGGAAAAGCCAATACTATCAAAAGGGGGTGAGGTGTTGCTTAATGAGTTTCTTGCTCAAAATGCTTAGTGATATGCTCCAAAAACCCTCAACTACTTTCTCATATCCACATATGTCCCAAACCAAAAGTCAAACTCGGCCCCACCGAAACTTTCTATCCGGCGCCACCGAGTTCTCTTGACATAGCCACTGCCACAAACCCTAGTCACTTCGGTCTCACCGAGATGGGATTGCAAACTCTCTGTTTCCCTTCGTAACGTTTCGGTCTAACCGATTTGAGCGATCGGTCCCACCGAGTCTGCAACGCAAACTCTCTGTTTCCCTTTCTAACGCTTCGGTCCCACCGAGACGAGCGAATCGGTCCCACCGAGTTTGCCTGACCAACTCTTTGTTTGGCTATTACCAAAATCGGTCCCACCGAGTTTGTGTAATCGGTCTCACCGAGATTACGTTATGCCCTAACCCTAATGGAATCGGTCCCACCAGAATGCCTAACGGTCACATTATGAACCAAATCGGTTCGACTGAGTTTTCTAATTCGGTCCCACCGAGTTTGGTGATTTGTGTGTAACGGTTAGATTTTGTGTGGAGGCTATATATACCCCTCCACCCACTCTTCAGTCGTGGAGAGAGCCATCAGAACATGCCTACACTTACAACATACATTTTCTGAGAGAGAACCACCTACACTTGTGTTGAGGTCAAGATATTCCATTCCAACCACATAAATCTTGATCTCTAGCCTTCCCCAAGTTGCTTTCCACTCAAATCATCTTTCTACCAAATCCAATCCTATGAGAGAGAGCTGAGTGTTGGGGATACTATCATTTGAAGCACAAGAGCAAGGAGTTCATCATCAACACACCATCTATTACCTTTTGGAGAGTGGTGTCTCCTAGATTGGCTAGGTGTCACTTGGGAGCCTCCGTCAAGATTGTGGAGTTGAACCAAGGAGTTTGTACGGGCAAGGAGATCGCCTACTTCGTGAAGATCTACCCTAGTGAGGCAAGTCCTTCATGGGCGATGGCCATGGTGGGATAGACAAGGTTGCTTCTTCGTGGACCCTTCGTGGGTGGATCCCTCCGTGGACCCGCGCAACCGTTACCCTTCGTGGGTTGAAGTCTCCATCAACGTGGATGTACGATAGCACCACCTGTCGGAACCACGGATAAAAAATCTCCGTGTCTACATTGCGTTTGCTCCCTCCAAACTCCTCCCTTTACCTTCATATGCAATTGTTTTACATTCCGCTGCTATACTCTTAGAATTGCATGTGCAGGTTGATTACTTGATTTGTGCTAAGTTGCTAAAATCTGCCAAGACTTGAAATTGGGAAAAGGCTAGATTTTTATTTGGTCAAGTAGTCTAATCACCCCCCTCTAGACATACTTTCGATCCTACACTTGGGGATGCCCAAGGCATCCCAAGATAATATTTCAAGAAGTCTCAAGCATCTAAGCTTGGGGATGCCCCGGTAGGCATCCCACCTTTCTTCTTGAACAATTATCGGTTAGTATCGGTTGAGCCTAAGTTTTTGCTTCTTCACATGAGTTTTGCTATCCTTGGAATGTCATTTTATTTTGTTTTCCTTGCTGTTTGAATAAAATACTTAGATCTGAAAGTTTTTAAATAAAAGAGAGTCTCCACATAGCCACCTATTTACTTAACCGCTCGCTTGATCTTCACTTATATCTTTTTGGAGTAGCTTGTCATTTACTCTTGTGCTTCACTTATATCCTATGAGTAAATTGTTGAATAAATTGAATATCATAAATTTGAAATCATATCATGCCTAGTGGTAGATTCACATTGGGTTTAGAAAGTGAAATCTTTTGAGGCTTTACAATCGCAATATTGGTCATACAAGCAATTCACGAATAATTCGTATAAGGAAGAGAACTTTCACATGCAAATATACTATCCTAGAAATCTTTTGTGATAGTGAGCCCCCATCAAAATATTATATGCCAAAATTGTTGATGTTGGACAAGCAGACAACATAATGGTTTATATTTGCTCATATTCACATAGTAGTCATATTGTCATAGATCCTTCAACATGTGGTGCTTTCCCCCAATCTTTGCTAGCCAAAAATTCCTCACCAAGTAGAGATACTACTTGTGCATCCAAAAACCCTTAAACCCAAATCTTATTTTCAAGAGTCCACCATACCTACCTAAGGATTGAGCAAGATCCATCAAGTAAGTTGTCATCGGTGCAATAAGGCAATAAAAGTTGCTTATAAAAGTGTTAGATTATTTAGTGTAAGAGAAAATTGAGCGTTGTACGAACTTGTGATCGAAAAGCAATAAAAGCGACGGACTGCATAATAAAGGTTGCTGTCATAAGGGGCAATATAACGTGACGTTCTCTTGCACTAAGGGGTTGAGCATACAAATAAATAAGCGCATGGAAACCTATGCTTCCCTCTGCGAAGGGCCTATCTTTTACTATTCAGTATTTACTTTTATGAAAAGAGTCAAATTTTTTCTCTCTATTCCTTTTTATTTTTCGCTTTTGGCAAGCATCACGTGGTGAGGAAAGATCTAGGCACATATGTCCAGTTGAATATGGGTAGCATGAGTTATTATTGTTGACATCACCCTTGTTGGGAGACAACCCAACACTTTTAGCTACTGTTTTTATGTGCTAACATGATTAAGCTACTGTATTGATCATGTTTTATTGCTTTTGTTTCAATAAAGTGCCAATTAAAGCCTTTGGGATCATGTTGGGTGATAGTTGATTTGATCTTGCTGAAAAACAGAAACTTTTGCACTCACGAAAATGATTCTCATTTTTAACAGAAGAGTGATTTTGAGTTGATTCCTTCTGAAGAAGTTTAATATAGAAATTTCTCACGTGGTCCTAATTTTTTCATATTTTTTGGAGTAGCAGAAGTATGGTAGTTATCCAGATCATTACAGACTGTTCTGTTTTTGACAGATTCTGTTTTCAATGCATAGTTTGCCTGTTTTCTAGTTTCTATGGCTTATATTGCTCAATATAAATTGTGGAAATGATATGCTACAGTAGGAATTGTGTGGAAACAATTATGAATCTTGTCTTTGACAGTACCAAAGTGAAATGGTTTGTTCTTTATTATACTAACCTATCTTATAAAGTTCCGTTAAGTTTTGTATGATTGAAGTTTTCAAGTTTTGGGTGAGATGTCGATATGAGGAGAATAAGGAGTGACAAGACCCTAAGCTTGGGGATTGCCAAGGCACCCCAAGGTGATATTCAAGGAAGAGCCAAGCAACTAAGCTTGGGGATGCCCCGAAAGGCATCCCCTCTTTCGTCTCCAACATTGTCGGTAACCTCACTTGGAGCTATGTTTTCATTCGTCACATGATATGTGTTTCGCTTGGAGCATCAATTTATTTTGTTAGGATTTGCTTGATGTTATTTATAATAATGTTTTGCATCTTTTATTTCAATAAAAGTGTCAAGTATAGCCTTTGCCATGCTTATTTTGCAAGTCTACATGTTGCTGTTTGAAAACAGAAAGTTTACCGATGTTGCAAATATTCCCTAGAAAAGTCAGAATGTGATAAAATGTTGATTTTTTTGCAAAATAAGCTCTGATAAATTTTCTATAGTGTGGTAGATTTTCATAACTTTTGGAGTTAGGGAAGTATTGACACTTTTGGATTCTTTACAGACTGTACTGTTTTGGCAGATTGCTGTTATGTTTGCATTGTTTGCATATGTTTGCTTGTTTAATGATTCTATTTGAGGATAAGAGTATTAAATATGCAGAGGCATTTAGTATGCAATGTTGAATAATAATTTTAGTGATTTGCTACAGTAGAGAATGATAAGGTTTTTTGCATTGGTTTATACTAACTTATCTCACGACTTCTTGTTGAGTTTTGTGTGGATGAAGCTTTTGAGATTTAGGAAAACCGTGATATAAAAGGAATTATGGAGAAACAAAAGCTCAAGCTTAGGGATGCCCAAGGCACCCCAAGTTAATATTTAAAGAAGTCTTAAGCATCTAAGCTTGGGGATGCCCCGGTAGGCATCCCACCTTTCTTCTTCAACAATTATCGGTTAGTATCGGTTGAGCCTAAGTTTTTGCTTCTTCACATGATGTGTGCTATTCTTGGAATTGCATTTTGTTTTGTTTTTGCTTGTTGTTTTAATAAAATACTTAGATCTGAAAGTTTTTAAATAAAATAGAGTCCTCAAATAGTTGCCAGGGAGGCTAAGTAAGCGGCACTCACATCCCGTCAACGAAGCTCTTTTCTATGGAATTGCTCTAGTGCTTCACTTATATCTTTTTGAGCACAGTGTGCTTTAGTATTTTTGAAGAAATTCTCTCTTGCTTCACTTAAATTAATTTTAGAGAAATAAATATTATGCTCATGATCTTCACTTATATCTTTTTGGAGTAGCTTGTCATTTACTCTCGTGCTTCACTTATATCCTATGAGTAAATTATTGAATAGATTGAATGCCATGAAGTTGAAATCATATCATGCCTAGTGGTAGCTTCACATTGGGTTTAGAAAGTCAAATCTTTTGAGGCTTGACAATCACAATATTGGTCATACAAGCAATTCACGAATAATTAGTATAAGGAAGAGAACGTTCACATGCAAATACACTATCTTGGAAATCTTTTGTGATTGTGAGCCCCCATCAAAATATTATATGCCAAATTGTTGACGTTGGACAAGGAAGACAATGTAATGATTTATGTTTGTTCATATTCACATAGAAGTTATATTGTCATAGATCCTTCAACATGTGGTGCTTGCCCCCCCTCTTTGCTAGCCAAAGATTCCGCACCAAGTAGAGATACTACTTGTGCATCCAAAAACCCTTAAAACCCAAATCTTATTTTCAAGAGTCCACCATACCTACCTAAGGATTGAATATGATCCTTCAAGTATGTTGTCATCGGTGCAATAAGGCCATAAAAGTTGCTTCTAAAAGTGTTAGATCATTTAGTGTAAGAGAAAATTGAGCGTTCGACGAACTTGTGATGGAAAAGAATAAAAGCGACAGACTTCATAATAAAGGTTGCTATCATAAGGGGCAATATAACGTGACGTTCTTTTGCACTAAGGGGTTGAGCATACAAACAAATAAGCGCATGGCAACCTCTGGTTCCCTCTGCAAAGGGCCTATCTTTTACTTTTCAGTATTTATTTTATGCAAAGAGTCAAAGTTTTTCTCTCTATTCCTTTTTATTTTTCTCCTTTGGAAAGCAACATGTGGTGAGGTAAGATCTAGGCACATATGTCCAGTTGAATATGGGTAGCATGAGTTATTATTGTTGACATCACCCTTGAGGTGAATACGTTGGGAGGCAAAACAATAAGCCCCTATCTTTCTATGTGTCCGGTTGAAACGTTTTGCTCATGTGTACAAGGTGAGTGTTAGCAAACGTAGAAGACTATATTATGGTTGAGTATGTGGAGCTCTTACTTAAACTCTGTTAATAAGTTGAATTAAAATTGCTTGGTGACTGAGAACATAGGTTGTTGGGTTTCAAGAGAATTCATTGTTTGAACCTTAACATGTGAATTGGTTGCTACTATAACATGAGAAGTTTTATGAGAAAGAAATGCTGTTATGATGCTAGAAAAAGTGATTGAAATTATCATTGATCAAACTTGTGCACTTTGCTAGCATTCACACTTCATAAATTATTTCTTTTATCATTTACCTACTCGAGGACAAGTAGGAATTAAGCTTGGGGATGCTGATACGTCTCCAACGTATCTATAATTTATGAAGTATTCATGCTATTATTTTATCATTCTTAGATGTTTTACAATCATTTTATAGCATTTTATATCATATTTTGGGACTAACCTATTGACATAGTGCCAAGTGCCAGTTGCTGTTTTTTGCATGTTTTTTACATCGCAGAAAATCAATATCAAATGGAGTCCAAACACCGCGAAACTTTTTGTGGATTTTTTATGGGACAGAAGACTCCTGATGGGCCAGAGCAGCACCTGGGGGTGCCCCGAGGGGGGCACAACCCACCAGGGCGCGCCAGGCCCCTTGGCACGCCCAGGTGGGTTGTGCCCACCTCGGTGGCCTCCCGCACCCCCTCTTTGCACTATAAATTCCCAAATATTCCGAAACCTTCGGGGTTAACCTAGCTCAGAAGTTCCGCCGTCCCAGGCCTCTGTAGCCACCGAAAACCAATCTAGACCCGTTCCGGCACCCTGTCGAAGGGGGAATCATCTCCGGTGGCCATCTTCATCATCACGGCAGCCACCACGATGAGGAGGGAGTAGTCCACCCTCGGGGCTAAGGGTTTGTACCAGTAGCTATGTGTTTAATCTCTCTCTCTCTCTCTCGTGATCTATATCGGCTTTGTTAATATAGCCGGATCATATGATGTTTCTCCCTCTATACTCTTGTTACGATGAATTGAATCTTTACCCTTTGAAGTTTTGTCTTGTCGGATTGAATATTCAGAGATGAGAACACATGATATATGTCTTGCAATATGAATACTTGAGGTGAAAATTGGGGTATCTTATTGATTCACTTGATATATGTTATGGCATTCAACTCGCGGATTCCCGCGGTGATATTGGGGTAATCTATGCATAGGGGTTGATGCACGTTTTTCTCCGATAGAAACTTCGGGGTCTCTTTATAGTTCTTTGTGTGGAGTGAGTATTATGAATATGAATATGCTTTTGTGTTACTCTAGTACAAACTCTAGGATAGATCGAATGGAAACAATAGCTTTGTGTTATTTTAGTATGAACTATTGAATAGATCGATCGGAAAGAATAGCTTTGAGGTGGCTTCACACCCTACAAACAATCCCTACCTTTTGTTCTCCGCTAATAGGAACTCGGGAGTGATTCTTTGCTGTAGTTTGAGGGATAATCATATGATCCAACTTTGTTAGCACTGTTGAGAGATTGCACTAGCGAAAGTACGGACCCTAGGCCTCCTTTTTAAGCATTGCAACACCATTTTTGTGCCCGTTTACTACTTGCTACCTTGCCGTTTTTATTTATTTAGATTATAAAAATATATTTCTACCATCAATATTACACTTTTATCACCATCTCTTCGCCGAACTAGTGCACCTATACAATTTGCCATTGTATTGGGTGTGTTGCGGACAAAAGAGATTTCTTGTATTTGGTTGCAGGGTCGTTTGAGAGAGACCATCTTCATCCTACACTTCTCATGGATTGATAAAGCTTAGGTCATCCACTTGAGGGAAAATTGCTACTGTCCTACAAAACTCTGCGCTTGGAGGCCCAACACGTGTCTACAAGAATAAAGTTGCGTAGTAGACATCAAGTACTACTCCTCAGTCCAGGTTTGATGGAATATTCGTCACCTCTTCTCTTCTTGTACGTACTCCATTTGTATCTCACTTCATGTGGCTTCGCACTCGCACGATATTCCTATTCTATGAATCTGTGTGTGCATGTGTGTGTGTGTGTGTTAGAGAGACCGACACATCGACCTACTCCTACAGAGAGATGGTGTGTAGTGTACGATTTAGCCGAGAGAGTCGGCGCATCCTCTTGTTTCCGGGCGCCCGGTCGGGACAGCTGCCACGCCCGCTCCTGACCAGCCTAGCCCACCCAAAGCCCCTCCATCGCCCGCGCGCGCTTCCCGCCCGAAATGGTCAGCGCCGCTCCAAAGAATCGGTGCCACATTCATGCCCGGGCAGAGCGGATGCGACCTCTCACTGGCGCCTGCGTTGAAGGGAGAAGCAGATTCAAGAGTGATGGTTGCTTCGTCCGTTCAACTTACTGTTGGGTCTATGTGATTTGACGGCTCATTGGTCATTATTACTGAGGTGGTACGACTGCTGGATGTCCCACGCTTCGGCGGAAGGAGGTACTAGATTACAATTTTCTCCATTCTTACAGCGGAGGAGTGCAAAAGTAGTGAAAACACGCAGGCTCAGTGATTACATGGCCCACCTCACACTATCACCATATTTTCTGGACACCGTGCGGAACCTAACTCTTTACATAGTAGTATAGTACGTACTGTAATTTCTCAGCGAGATAAATTTGTACAATGCTATGAAGCTTCCAGCTTCTGTTTCATGTATCTTGCGTCCAAGGTTGCCCCGTTACAACATTTCATCAAATACAAAGGAGACTAACATGCATGCTATTGCATCTCAATGATTGACAGATCATAGCCAATATGTACCCCATGCGTTCCAAAATAAGTGTCTCAACTTTGTGCAAACTTTAGTACAAAGTTGTACTACTACTAAAGTTGACACTTATTTTGGAACAGAGACAGCTAAATAAAAAAAATGATCCATGCAGTCCCTAGCCCTTGAACCGTAAACCCTAACCAGGCTTTAATTTGCTGGCAATGTTGAAGCTTCCGTAGAAATGAAGTTTGCAACCCTTTAACCATCGGATCATTTTGTGCAGTTTCACCAAAATCGAGATGAGCATCCCTGTGCCAAAGAAATTGAAGAAGCGTGATTAGAATAAGATTACTGGGACTAGTTGATGAGACATAAACTCATCACAAATACAGTACGTAGGTACCAGTAGAGGTATGTGCAGGGCAAACAAGTAGAGAAATATCCACATGGAGCGATGTGGGCAGCTGGGTGATATGGCTCAAGTGGCGTTGAGACGATTTTTGGGTTGCCCTGATCTTTCACCACGCACCAACAGTTGTACTAGCAGAAGCAATCTTGCAGGAAAAAAGAAAACACAATGGATCTTGTTGGAATCGGAAGAGATTGTGGATGTGTACGTGGAGGAGACTAGTAGCATACTAGATGGATGGATGGATTGTAGAGATGAACAACGGCTGGAAGATGTACGTGGTAGTATTAGTACTAGTATAGATGGAGGGGATTAAGCTAATGGCGATTAGCGATGGCGACGGCGACGGTGACGGTGTAATTAGCAGATGGATAGTAAGCACTAGTAGAAGTATATGGAGAAGAACAGGAAGCTAGATCGACCCTTGTAGATCAAGAATCAAACCGAGACTTGACGATCGACGTCGCCCAAACACATGCAATGATCAAACCTTGATTAAGGAACACATGAGCACAGATACGCGGGCATCGCTAGATGCATGTTCTAAGTATTTTTGCCAAAACTAAAACCTAACCTTTACAAAGCGTTGCACCCCTTGCTTATATAGGTGACGCCTAATACTTGGGCTAGGCCCGACCTGGACTAAGAAAAACATGACTCCTCATCGGTTACAAGTTGTATGCAACGGAAAAAAAGGACTAGCAAATCTGATCAAACTATGGAAATAAATAAAAAGGACACACGTATCCTTCCCTACGGCAAAATAATACTCGGCTTTCATTCTTGTAGGATGATTGATTCTGGGATTCATCACGTACGTATACTTGCATGGCAAGGTTTTCTGAACGTGGGCTTCACTTTCTCCTGAGGCATAATCTGTGGAGCAACTGAACAAACAAAAGAATTATTTGCGATGATGTTATTGCGTTCAATCGGTAGAGCATATGACCATCTCCCTTCAGTAGCATATAGAACAGGCTTCACACCTAAGATGCCTCTCTGTTCTGTTGCACACATGATCTTCTTATGACGTAGAGCAGGAACCACATACGTTTGCATCTTACTTTCATAACGAGTCCCCCGGTTGGAAGATATTTTACTTAACAGTATTGGAGGAACCACAAGAGTACTTGCGGTGTCCGTATCATTGCTACCTCTTGAGCACTGGGTTGGTTTTCCCTTGAAGAGGAAAGGGTGATGCAGCAAAGTAGCGTAAGTATTTCCCTCAGTTTTTGAGAACCAAGGTATCAATCCAGCAGGAGGCCATGCACAAGTTCCTCACACCTACACAAACAAATAAATCCTCGCAACCAACGCAATAAAGGGGTTGTCAATCCCTTCATGGTCACTTACGAGAGTGAGATCTGATAGATATGATAAGATGGTATTTTTTGGTATTTTTATGATAAAGATGCAAAGTAAAATAAAAGGGTAATAAAAATAACTAAGTGTTGGAAGATTAATATGATGGAAAATAGACCTGGGGGCCATAAGTTTCACTAGAGGCTTCTCTCGAAAGCATAAGTATTACGGTGGGTGAACAAATTACTGTTGAGCAATTGACAGAATTGAGCATAGTTATGAGAATATCTAGGTATGATCATGTATATAGGCATCACGTCCGACACAAGTAGACCGACTCCTGCCTGCATCTACTACTATTACTCCACACATCGACCGCTATCCAGCATGCATCTAGAGTATTAAGTTCATAAGAACAGAGTAACGCTTTAAGCAAGATGACATGATGTAGAGGGATAAACTCATGCAATATGATATAAACCCCATCTTGTTATCCTCGATGGCAACAATACAATACGTGCCTTGCTGCCCCTACCGTCACTGGGAAAGGACACCACAAGATTGAACCCAAAGCCAAGCACTTCTCCCATTGCAAGAAAGATCAATCTAGTAGGCCAAACCAAACTGATAATTCGAAGAGACTTGCAAAGATAACCAATCATACATAAAAGAATTCAGAGGAGATTCAAATATTGTTCATAGATAAACTTGATCATAAACCCACAATTCATTGGTCTCAACAAACACACCGCAAAATAAGATTACATCGAATAGATCTCCACAAGAGAGGGGGATAACATTGTATTGAGATCCAAAACGAGAGAAGAAGCCATCTAGCTAATAACTATGGACCCGAAGGTCTGAGGTAAACTACTAACACATCATCGGACAGGGTATGGTGTTGATGTAGAAACCCTCCGTGATCGATGCCCCCTCCGGCAGAGCTCCGTAAAAGGCCCAGAAATGGGATCTCACGGGTACAGAAGGTTGCGGTGGTGGAATTAGGTTTTTGGCTCTGTATCTGGTAGTTTGGGAGTACGTAGGTATATATAGGAGGAAGAAGTACATCGGTGGAGCAACACGGGGCCCACGAGGGTGGAGGGCGCGCCCCCTACCTCATGCCCTCCTGGTTGATGTCTTGACGTAGGTTCCAAGTCCTCTGGACCACGTTCGTTCCGAAAATCATGTTCCCGAAGGTTTCATTCCGTTTGGACTGCGTTTGATATTCTTTTTCTGCGAAACTCTGAAATAGGCAAAAACAACAATTCTGGGCTGGGCCTCCGGTTAATAGGTTAGTCCCAAAAACAATATAAAAGTGTATAATAAATCCCATTAATGTCCAAAACAGAATATAATATAGCATGGAACAATCAAAAATTATAGATACGTTGGAGACGTATAAAGCATCCCCAAGCTTAATTCCTGCTCGTCCTCGAGTAGGTAAATGATAAAAACAGAATTTTTGACGTGGAATGCTACTTGGCATAATTTCAATGTAATTCTCTTAATTGCGGTATGAATATTCAAATCCGAAAGATTCAAGACAAAAGTTTAATATTGACATAAAAATAATAATACTTCAAGCATACTAACTAAGCAATTATGTCTTCTCAAAATATCATGGCCAAAGAAAGTTATCCCTACAAAATCATATAGTCTGGCTATGCTCTATCTTCACCACACAAAATATTTAAATCATGCACAACCCCGATGACAAGCCAAGCAATTGTTTCATACTTTTAGTGTTCTCAAACTTTTTCAATCTTTACGCAATACATGAGCGTGAGCCATGGACATAGCACTATATGTGGAATAGAATGGTGGTTGTGGAGAAGACAAAAAAAGGGAGAAGATAGTTTCACATGAACTAGGCGTATCAACGGGCTATGGAGATGCCCATTAATAGATATCAATGTGAGTGAGTAGGGATTGCCATGCAACAGATGCACTTAGAGCTATAAGTATATGAAAGCTCAACAAAAGGAACTAAGTGGGTGTGCATCCAACTCGCTTGATCACGAAGACCTAGGGCATTTCGAGGAAGCCCATCATTGGAATATACAAGCCAAGTTCTATAATGAAAAATTTCCCACTAGTATATGAAAGTGATATCATAGGAGACTTTCTATCATGAAGATCATGGTGCTGCTTTGAAGCACAAGTGTGGTAAAAGGATAGTAACATCGTCCCTCCTCTCTTTTTCTCTCATTTTTTTATTTGGGCCTTTTCTTCTCTTTTTTTATGGCCTCTTTTTTTTCGCCCGGAGTCTCATCCCGACTTGTGGGGGAATCATAGTCTCCATCATCCTTTCCTCACTTGGGACAATGCTCTAAAAAATGATGATCATCACACTTTTATTTACTTACAACTCAACAATTACAACTCAATACTTAGAACAAAATATGACTCTATATGAATGCCTCCGGTGGTGTACCGGGATATGCAATGAATCAAGAGTGACATGTATGAAAGAATTATGAACGGTGGCTTTGCCACAAATACGATGTCAACTACATGATCATGCGTAGCAATATGACAATGATGGAGCGTGTCATAATAAACGAAACGGTGGTAAGTTAAATGGCAATATATCTCGGAATGGCTATGGAAATGCTATGATAGGTAGGTATGGTGGCTGTTTTGAGGAAGCTGTATGGTGGGTGTATGATACCGGCGAAACGTGCGCTCTATTAGAGAGGCTAGCAATGGTGGAAGGAAGAGAGTGCGTATAATCCATGGACTCAACATTAGTCATAAAGAACTCATATACTTATTGCAAAAATCTACAAGTTATCAAAGCAAAGTATTACGCGCATGCTCCTAGGGGGATAGATTGGTAGGAAAAGACCATTGCTCGTCCCCGACCGCCACTCATAAGGAAGACAATCAATAAATAAATCATGCTCCGACTTCATCACATAACGGTTCACCATACGTGCATGCTACGGGAATCACAAACTTTAACACAAGTATTTCTCAAATTCAAAACTACTCAACTAGCATGACTCTAATATCACCATCTTCATATCTCAAAACAATTATCTAGTATCAGTCTTCTCATAGTATTCAACCAACTCATAAGATTTTTTTACTAATCTTGAATGCCTATCATAATTAAAGCAAATTACCGTGCTGTTTTGTAGGACTCTCAAAATAATATAAGTGAAGCATGAGAGAACAAAAGTTTCTGTAAAACAAGTCCACCACCGTGCTCTCAAAGATATAAGTGAAGCACTAGAGCAAAAACTATATAACTCAAAAGATATAAGTGAAGCACATAGAGTATTCTAACAATTTCCGAATCATGTGTGTCTCTCTCAAAAGGTGTGTACAGCAAGGATGATCGTGGTAAACTAAAAAGCAAAGACTCAAATAATACAAGACGCCCCAAGCAAAACACATATCATGTGGTGAATAAAAATATAGCTCCGAGTAAAGTTACCAATGGAAGTAGACGAAAGAGGGGATGCCTTCCGGGGCATCCCCAAGCTTTGGCTTTTTGGTGTCCTTAGATTATCTTGGGGTGCCATGGGCATCCCCAAGCTTAGGATCTTTCCACTCCTTGTTCCATAATCCATCAAATCTTTTACCCAAAACTTGAAAACTTCACAACACAAAACTTAACAGAAAATCTCGTGAGCTCCGTTAGCGAAAGAAAACAAAACACCACTTCAAGGTACTGTAATGAACTCATTCTTTATTTATATTGGTGTTAAACCTACTGTAGTCCAACTTCTCTATGGTTTATAAACTATTTTACTAGCCATAGATTCATCAAAATAAGCAAACAACACACAAAAAACAGAATCTGTCAAAAACAGATCAGTCTGTAGTAATCTGTAACTAACGCAAACTTCTGGAACCCCAAAAATTCAGCCAAAATAGGAAGACCTAGACAATTTGTTTATTGATCAGCAGCAGTTGGAATCAATATTTTATAACGTTCTGGTGATTTTTAACAATTATTTTCGTGAACAGAAAGTTTCTGCAATTCTCAGCAAGATCAAATAACTATCATCCAAGAAGATCCTATAGGTTAAACTTGGGACAAACACTAATTAAAACATAAAAACACATCAAACCAGAGGCTAGATAAAATATTTATTCCTAAACAGAAGCAAAAAGAAAAAAACTAAAAATAAAATTGGGTTGCCTCCCAACAAGCGCTATCGTTTAACGCCCCTAGCTAGGCATCGATAATTTTAATGATGCTCACATGAAAGACAAGAATTGAAGCACAAGGAGAGCCTCATATAGCATGTGAAAAACACATATAAGTCTAACATACTTCCTATGAATAGGCATCTTATAGGCAAACAAATTATCATAGCAAGCAAAAACTAGCATATGCAAGGAAGAAGAAAGAGACGATAGCAATCTCAACATGACGAGAGGTAATTTAGTAACATGAAAATTTCTACAACCATATTTTCCTCTCTCATAATAATTACATGTAGGATCATAAGCAAATTCAACAATATAGCTATCATATAAAATATTTTCAACATGATCCACATGCATGCAAAGTTGACACTCTTCCGAAATAGTGGGATTAACATTAACTAAAGTCAGGACCTCTCCAAACCCACTTTTATCAAAAATTTCATAAGATTGAATATTCTCCAAATATGTGGGATCTAAAGTTGACACTCTTCCAAACCCACTTTCAATATTATTGCAAACAATATTATCAATCTCAGATTCATCATGGGGATTAAATAAATTTTCAAGATCATAAGAAAAATCACCCCAATCATGATCATTGCAACAAATAGTGGTCATAGCAAAACTAGCATCCCCAAGCTTAGGGTTTTGCATATTATTAGCACAATTGACATCAAGAGAATTTATAGTAAAATCATTGCAATCATGCTTTTCATCGAAGGAACTATCAAGCATGGGTGCAATAGCAACGATCTCATTTTTAACATAAGGAACTATAGCAAATTCGTCTACATAAATATTGGCATCATGGCCACAAGAATATCAAGCATCATGTTCATCAAGGGATATTTTAACCAAATCATCGGAATCATCATTATCTATAGATTCATGCATATCATTATTTTCTTCCAAAGCAACGGTCATTCTTTCAATAAATTCAAGGACATAGACATTATGAGCAAAGTTTTCATTGCAATATTTAAGTATGACGGAATTTTCAGATTTGTTGAGAGTAAAATCATACTTTTCAATCAAAGAAGCAACTTCATGAGCACCCTTAAAAACGACAAATTCTTCAATTTGTTCGATATCATAGTAGCTATAAACACCCTTTGCATAAGAAGATAAGATTTCATTATCATTGAACTCACATAGGTAGGGAAGGTGTTTTTTAGGGTTCTTCGAGCAACAAGTAAAATCACAAATTTCACAAAGATTCCAAGCATAGCAAAGCAAACTATTTATATGATACCATAAGAGCTTCCCCTTTTCAGACAAACGATGACGCACAAAATGAGCATGCTCATCTAAAGATTTCCCATCAACTAGGCTAGTTGGGGTTTCAACACGAGCGCATAAGGATCGAAGATGATCCAAGTAGAACACTTTAAGTGGATCCATAACAATAGATTTTCAGCAAGCGAAGATGCAAGCATATATAAGGCACATGGCAACACGAGCAAACAAAAGGACAAACAGAAAAGAGAGGGCAAATAAAACGGCAAGGGTGAAGTGGGGGAGAGGAAAACGAGAGACAAATCACAAATAATGTAATGCGGGAGATAAGTGTTTGTGGTGGGTACTTGGTATGTTGACTTTTGCGTAGACGTGCCGGCAACGGCGCCAGAAATCCTTCTTGCTACCTCTTGAGCACTGCGTTGGTTTTCCCTTGAAGAGGAAAGGGTGATGCAGCAAAGTAGCGTAAGTATTTCCCTCAGTTTTTGAGAACCAAGGTATCAAAGTAGGAGGCCACGCACAAGTCCCTCGCACCTACACAAACAAATAAATCCTCGCAACCAACGCAATAAAGGGTTTGTCAACCCCTTCACGGTCACTTACGAGAGTGAGATCTGATAGATATGATAAGATAATATTTTTGGTATTTTTATGATAAAGATGCAAAGTAAAATAAAAGGGTAATAGAAATAACTAAGTGTTGGAAGATTAATATGATGGAAAATAGACCCGGGGGCCATAGGTTTCACTAGAGGCTTCTCTCGAAAGCATAAGTATTACGGTGGGTGCACAAATTACTGTTGAGCAATTGACAGAATTGAGCATAGTTATGAGAATATCTAGGTATGATCATGTATATAGGCATCACGTCCGAGACAAGTAGACCGACTCCTGCCTGCATCTACTACTATTACTCCACACATCGACCGCTATCCAGCATGCATCTAGAGTATTAAGTTCATAAGAACAGAGTAACGCTTTAAGCAAGATGACATGATGTAGAGGGATAAACTCATGCAATATGATATAAACCCCATCTTGTTATCCTCGATGGCAACAATACAATACGTGCCTTGCTGCCCCTACTGTCACTGGAAAGGACACCGCAAGATTGAACCCAAAGCTAAGCACTTCTCCCATTGCAAGAAAGATCAATCTAGTAGGCCAAACCAAACTGATAATTCGAAGAGACTTGCAAAGATAACCAATCATACATAAAAGAATTCAGAGGAGATTCAAATATTGTTCATAGATAAACTTGATCATAAACCCACAATTCATCGGTCTCAACAAACACACCGCAAAATAAGATTACATCGAATAGATCTCCACAAGAGAGGGGGAGAACATTGTATTGAGATCCAAAACAAGAGAAGAAGCCATCTAGCTAATAACTATGGACCCGAAGGTCTGAGGTAAACTACTAACACATCATCGGACAGGCTATGGTGTTGATGTAGAAGCCCTCCGTGATCGATGCCCCCTCCGGTAGAGCTCCGGAAAAGGCCCCAAGATGGGATCTAATGGTTACAGAAGGTTGCGGTGGTGGAATTAGGTTTTTGGCTCTGTATCTGGTAGTTTGGGAGTACGTAGGTATATATAGGAGGAAGAAGTACGTCGGTGGAGCAACACGGGGCCCACGAGGGTGGAGGGCGCGCCCCCTACCTCATGCCCTCCTGGTTGATGTCTTGACGTAGGTTCAAAGTCCTCTGGACCACGTTCGTTCCAAAAATCACGTTCCCGAAGGTTTCATTGCGTTTGGACTCCGTTTGATATTCTTTTTCTGCGAAACTCTGAAATAGGCAAAAAACAGCGATTCTGGGCTGGGCCTCCGGTTAATAGGTTAGTCCCAAAAACAATATAAAAGTGTATAATAAAGCCCATCAATGTCCAAAATAGAATATAATATAGCATGGATTAATAAAAAATTATAGATACGTTGGAGACGTATCAAGCATCCCCAAGCTTAATTCCTGCTCGTCCTCGAGTAGGTAAATGATAAAAACAGAATTTTTGATGTGGAATGCTACTTGGCATAATTTCAATGTAATTCTCTTAATTGTGGTATGAATATTCAGATCCGAAAGATTCAAGACAAAAGTTTAATATTGACATAAAAATAATAATACTTCAAGCATACTAACTAAGCAATTATGTCTTCTCAAAATATCATGGCCAAAGAAAGTTATCCCTACAAAATCATATAGTCTGGCTATGCTCTATCTTCACCACACAAAATATTTAAATCATGCACAACCCCGATGACAAGCCAAGCAATTGTTTCATACTTTTAGTGTTCTCAAACTTTTTCAATCTTCACGCAATACATGAGCGTGAGCCATGGACATAGCACTATATGTGGAATAGAATGGTGGTTGTGGAGAAGACAAAAAAAGGGAGAAGATAGTCTCACATCAACTAGGCGTATCAATGGGCTATGGAGATGCCCATTAATAGATATCAATGTGAGTGAGTAGGGATTGCCATGCAACAGATGCACTTAGAGCTATAAGTATATGAAAGCTCAACAAAAGGAACTAAGTGGGTGTGCATCCAACTCGCTTGATCACGAAGACCTAGGGCATTTCGAGGAAGCCCATCATTGGAATATACAAGCCAAGTTCTATAATGAAAAATTTCCCACTAGTATATGAAAGTGATATCATAGGAGACTTTCTATCATGAAGATCATGGTGCTGCTTTGAAGCACAAGTGTGGTAAAAGGATAGTAACATTGTCCCTTTTCTCTTTTTCTCTCTTTTTTTCATTTGGGCCTTTTCTTCTCTTTTTTTATGGCCTCTTTTTTTTCGTCCGGAGTCTCATCCCGACTTGTGGGGGAATCATAGTCTCCATCATCCTTTCCTCACTTGGGACAATGCTCTAAAAAATGATGATCATCACACTTTTATTTACTTACAACTCAACAATTACAACTCAATACTTAGAACAAAATATGACTCTATATGAATGCCTCCGGCAGTGTACCGGGATATGGAATGAATCAAGAGTGACATGTATGAAAGAATTATGAACGGTGGCTTTGCCACAAATACGATGTCAACTACATGATCATGCGTAGCAATATGACAATGATGGAGCGTGTCATAATAAACGAAACGATGGTAAGTTGCATGGCAATATATCTCGGAATGGCTATGGAAATGCCATGATAGGTAGGTATGGTGGCTATTTTGAGGAAGCTGTATGGTGGGTGTATGATACCGGCGAAACGTGCGCGGTATTAGAGAGGCTAGCAATGGTGGAAGGATGAGAGTGCGTATAATCCATGGACTCAACATTAGTCATAAAGAACTCATATACTTATTGCAAAAATCTACAAGTTATCAAAGCAAAGTATTACGCGCATGCTCCTAGGGGGATAGATTGGTAGGAAAAGACCATCGCTCGTCCCCGACCGCCACTCATAAGGAAGACAATCAATAAATAAATCATGCTCCGACTTCATCACATAACGGTTCACTATACGTGCATGCTACGAGAATCACAAACTTTAACACAAGTATTTCTCAAATTCAAAACTACTCAACTAGCATGACTCTAATATCACCATCTTCATATCTCCAAACAATTATCTAGTATCAATCTTCTCATAGTATTCAACACACTCATAAGATTTTTTTTACTAATCTTGAATGCCTATCATAATTAAAGCAAATTACCATGCTGTTTTGTAGGACTCTCAAAATAATCTAAGTGAAGCATGAGAGAACAAAATTTTCTATAAAACAAATCCACCACCGTGCTCTCAAAGATATGGTGTTGATGTAAACTACTAACACATCATCAGACAGGCTATGGTGTTGATGTAGAAGCCCTCCGTGATCGATGCCCCCTTCGGCAGAGCTCCGGAAAAGGTCCCAAGATGGGATCTCACGGGTACAGAAGGTTGCGGCGGTGGAATTAGGTTTTTGGCTCCGTATCTGGTAGTTTGGGGGTACGTAGGTATATATAGGAGGAAGAAGTACGTCGGTGGAGCAACGTGGGGCCCACGAGGGTGGAGGGCGCGCCTAGGGGGGTAGGCACGCCCCCTACCTCGTGCCCTCTTGGTTGATGTCTTGACGTAGGGTGCAAGTCCTATGGATCACGTTCGTTCCGAAAATCACGTTCCCGAAGGTTTCATTCCGTTTGGACTCCGTTTGATATTCTTTTTCCGTGAAACTCTGAAATAGGCAAAAAACAGCAATTCTGGGCTGGGCCTCCGGTTAATAGGTTAGTCCCAAGAATAATATAAAAGTGTATAATAAAGCCCATTAATGTCCAAAACAGAATATAATATAGCATGGAACAATCAAAAATTATAGATACGTTGGAGACGTATCAATCATCCTCTCCCCCTTTAAGCGAAACCGTCCTCGGTTTTGATGCACTCTTTAAAATCTCCTTGTTTTCAAACACATGATCAATCTTTATAGCATTGTTTCCCATGGGCTGCAGCACACGTTTGATGCCAACATCTCGAAACACATATGTGTTGGATCTCCCCTCATGTATAGCATGGCGATCATATTGCCACGGACGACCCAATAGCAACTGACACACATCCATTGGCACAACATCGCAAATCACCTCATCATAATATGTGCCAATATTGAACTTTACGCGTACCTTGTGAGTCACCTTCAGACGTCCGGAGTTGTACAACCACTCAATGCAATGTGGCTGCGGATCTGGCCATGCCTTCATTCCTAAAGCATCCACCACACGCTTGCTTATGATGTTGGTGTAGCTCCCTCCATCAATAATCAACTTGCAACACTTATTGTTGATTCGGCATTGTGACTGAAAAATTTTCCACTGCTGTCCTGCGCTTGGAATTTGATCCTCTTTAGCTCGCTGCACCATGATGCATGGCAGATCATAACCCAAAGGATAGCACATGATAGGATTAGCTTCACTTTCCCCTTCCTTGGGATCATCAGACTCCGAGTCAGTTTTGTCTTCGGAAACATATCCATCATTAACAAGGAGCACTCTCTTCTTGTTCGGACAATCAATGCGTTTGTGTCCCCTACCTCCACATGTGTAACACACAATCTCACTAGTACGCATAACAGACTGCGCACTTGAATCAGCCCTTGAAGCCACTTTGCTCGCGGCCATAGGTTCTTTGCTCATCTCCTTGTGATCGGTGGCAGCTGACCTATATGATGAAACTGGCTTGACATTATCATCGTCATGCGAATAGGAACGCCGCCCCATGCTGAAATTAGTGCGGCCTTTGGAAACTTGCTTTGCTTTGACCCACTGTTCGGCATGCTCCGCTTGATGAAGAAGATCTTGCATATCATTATACTACATCAAATCAACTCGGTCGCGTATGTCTTCATTCAGCCCCTCAAAGAAACGTGTCATGGTTGCATCATCAGACTCATGCACATTAGTTCTGATCATCAAAACTTGCATCTGTTGGTAATACTCATCCACCGCCATGGCTCCTTGAACAAGACGGGGAAGCTTTGTGTATTGCTCCTTCTGAAAATAAGCTGGTACAGAGCGATCACGCATTGTACGCTTCATCTCACGCCATGACTCTGGTCATCCGTCATTGCGGTTGAGCTGATCCCACCAAATTAATGCATAACCTAAAAATTCAAGAGAAGCAAAACGAATCTTCCACTCCTCGGAGTAACGGTGATTATCAAAAATCTGCTCCACATGCATCTCCCACTCAAGATACTCCTCGGGACCAGCCTTGCCTGTGAACGAAGGTATAGTAATTTTTATTCTACCAATACCTCCGTCCTCGTCCTCATCGCGGCGCCGCCTTGGTCCATCATCACGGGGACGAGCATCCTGTCATGGTCGGCGAGGCAAGTCGCCGCGAGCATCAGAACCATCCTCGGACTCAGCATCATTGTCGTCGTTGGCAACGTCCGCGTCACGGACATGTCGAGGTGCTCGCTGCTGCAGGGCATGTTGTTCCCTCGCTGGAGCAGCCGCATCGGCTGCCCTTGCCTCTAGGCGACGGAGGGCTGCTTGCATGGCCTGGAATCCGTTGGTCACCATCTCGTCGAGGGCCTTCATGCGGTTGTCGAAGTGCTGGTATGTAGCCTTGAACATAGCACAGACACCTGGGTCCAGATCGGGACCATATTGCGGTGGCCCGTCATCCTCTCGCACCTCATCCTCGTCACGCTTGCTTGCGGTTGACATCGCACACAGTGATAGGCGCTCTCTGATACCAACTGATATGGCTCAAATAGCTTTGAGTCGATTTTATGGGGTGTCCCTGATCTTTCACCGGCGCAAAGAGCTAGCAGATTAGAATTGATCGGAAGCAGTTGAATTAAAACAAAACAGATAAGATGTGTACGGGCGGAAGTACTGTGCTAGATGGATGGAAGTAGTAGACGTGGTAGACGGATGGATTATGCTAATGATGATCAGCAGCGGCGGCGGCGTAATTAGCCAGATGGAGTTCACGAACTAGTAGTAGTAGATGAAAAAAAGAAAGGACTGGATCGCTCCTTGAAGAACAAGAACCGAACAAAGCTAGGTCCTGGAGATCAAGTCGCCAAAACACATGCGATCACCGATCCAATTCATGGAACGCAGGAACACAGAGGGGCGCACATCATCAGATGCCTTTCTGAATATTTTTCTTGACCAAACTAAAACCTAACCCTAGACAACGCTGCACCCCTTGCTTAAATAGGTGGTGCATAACCCCTGGGCCAAGCCCGACTCACATCACGACATGGACCGGACTCAACAAAAATACTAGAAAACACACCGCAGGATAAAAATAATACACCATAATAAAACTATGAGACCTTCACGTAAGCTTGCTTTTCTGGCTAAACTTGTAGTAGTTGCTTGGGGTTGTAAAGCAAGGCTCCACTTCATCCAAAGGGATTGTATTAGCAGGCATCTCTTCAATTATAACTCTGGTGATACTTGGATCGCTGAATACTGACTTTTGACTTCCTTGGATAGTACGTGAGCAAGGCATGGAGCCTAATATACCTCTTTGATTAGTTGAATGCAACACCTTACTTTGACGTAGGGCCGGAACCACGTACTTCTGCATCTTTTTTTCATAGCCAGCCTGTTGTTTTGAAAATATTCTACTTGGCAGCAATGAGGGAATAATAGGTGTACGAGCGGTGACCGTATCATTGGGGCAGTGGTGCAAGCCGGCTGTAAGGAAGTTTTACCTGAGGGATGTCGGGACGTAGCTCAACCTAGAGGAGGGCGGTGGGAGGAGGCAACTACCCACGTCGCGGCAGTGAGCAAGGGACGAAGGAAATCTCACCGGCTTTGTGAGAGAGATCGACGAGGAGCCCTGATCGGGACATGCCGACAGTGGGTTTTCGTCGTTGGCGACAGCGGCCGCATCTACACTAAGCATCCACCCCTTCCCCTCGCGGACGTGATCCGGCCGGATGTTAGAGATGTGGCCACGGTCATTTTGTGCGAGAGAGTGTGAAGAGAGCAACCCCAGCAAACAACCGTGTAGGCTCGTCCTGGCTATGTATATAGTGGAGCGGTTTCCTTTTCTCTTCGTGCGTGGGTGCGTGCACCTCTTCTCTTCGAGCATGGTTATTAAAAGTATAGCCCAGTACTGTACGCGGTTATTATATATGGCCAAAGAGTATAGGCAGTAATAATGACTAATAAGCCGTCAAATCCTGAGGCCCACCTTTCTCTATGTTTGACCGAGGAAGCAACCATCATTTCACTCCTCGTTGAATATCCATCCGCTGCTACCTCCGCGAATAAATAAAAATCCGCTTCTACCTCCGTAGCATGGTTAATAATATAGCCATGTCAATCACGATGTAGAAATATCATTCACTGATACAATAGGGCTGGATCTAAGGCTGATGATTTTTTTACTTTGTCTCTTTCTCTTTTGTCTCATTTACTCATTTTACATAGGAGCACGTGTAGATGATGGCTATTCCCTTCGATGGGACTTCTTCATGGGGTTTAAGACTAAGCAGCTCCGAATTATGTCCGTTGCCCACCACTCTGAATCGTGCCATCTATGATAGGGAGTACTCCCATTGCAGCAATGAGGTCCACTAGGTCTAGCACATCCTCTAAGAAGAGACTGTCACACAAAACATACATCTTGTTGCCTTCTTCCTCGTACAGTATGTACCACTGGTACGTACTACTAGTACTAATACTACTCGTTCTCCTATAAACCTTGTGCTTGGTGATATGTCTCCATCGTATCTATAATTTTGATTGTTCCATGCCAATATTATACAACTTTCATATACTTTTGCAACTTTTTATACTATTTTTGGGACTAACATATTGATCCAGTGCCCAGTGCCAGTTCCTGTTTGTTGCATGTTTTTTGTTTCACAGAAAATCCTTATCAAACGGAGTCCAAACGGGATAAAAACTGACGGAGATTTTTTTGGAATATATGTGAATTTTGGGAAGTGGAATCAACGCGAGACGATGCCCGAGGGGCCCACGAGGGTGAGGGGCGCGCCCCAGGGGGTCAGGCGCTCCCTGGGCCCTCGTGGCCACTCCATAAGGCAGTTGGTGCCCTTATTTCGCCGCAAGAAAGCCAATATCCGGATAAAATTCGTGTCCAAATTTCAGCCCAATCGGAGTTACGGATCTCCGGGAATATAAGAAACGGTGAAGGCAGAATCAGGAACGCAGAAACAGAGAGAGAAAGAGAGACAGAGCCAATCTCGGAGGGGCTCTCGCCCCTCCACCGCCATGGACCAGAGGAGAAACCCTTCTCCCATCTAGGGGGAAGGTCAAGGAAGAAGAAGAAGAAGAAGGGGAGCTCTCTCCCCCCTCTCTCCCGGTGGCGCCGGAACACCGCCGGGGCCATCATCATCACCGCAATCTACACCAACACCTCTGTCATCTTCACCAACATCTCCATCACCTCCCCCCATCTATATACAGCGGCCCACTCTCCCGCAACCCGCTGTACCCTCTACTTGAACATGGTGCTCTATGCTTCATATTATTATCCAATGATGTGTTGCCATCCTATGATGTCTGAGTAGATTTTCGTTGTCCTATCGGTAATTGGTTAATTGCTATGATTGATTTAATTTGCTTGTGGTTATGTTGCTGTCCTTTGGTGCGCATCATATGAGCGCGCGCGTGGATCACACCATAGGGTTAGTTGTATGTTGATACGATGATACGTCTCCGTCGTATCTACTTTTCCAAACACTTTTGCCCTTGTTTTGGACTCTAACTTGCATGATTTGAATAGAACTAACCCGGACTGACATTGTTTTCAGCAGAATTGCCATGGTGTTATTTATGTGCAGAAACAAAAGTTCTCGGAATGACCTGAAACTTCACGGAGCTTATTTTTGGAAAATATTAAAAATATTGGCGAAAGAATCAAGGTGAGGGGGCCCACACCCTGGGCACGAGGGTGGGGGGCGCGCCCTAACCCCCTGGGTGCGCCCCCTGCCTCGTGGGCCCCCTGGTGCTCCATAGACCTCAACTCCAACTCCATATATTCGTGTTCGGGGAGAAAAAAACCAGAGAGAAAGATTCATCGCGTTTTACGATACGGAGCCGCCGCCAAGCCCTAAACTCTCTCTGGAGGGCTGATCTAGAGTCCATTCGGGGCTCCAGAGAGGGGAATCCGTCGCCGTCGTCATCATCAACCATCCTCCATCACCAATTTCATGATGCTCACCGCCATGGGTGAGTAATTCCATCGTAGGCTTGCTGGACGGTGATGGGTTGGATGAGATTTATCATGTAATCGAGTTAGTTTTGTTAGGGTTTGATCCCTGGTATCCACTATCTTCTGAGATTGATGTTGCTATGACTTTGCTATGCTTAATGCTTGTCACCAGGGCCCGAGTGCCATGATTTCAGATCTGAACCTATTATGTTTTCATGAATATATGTGAGTTCTTGATCCTATCTTGCAAGTCTATAGTCACCTACTATGTGTTATGATCCGGCAACCCCGAAGTGACAATAATCGGGACCACTCCCGGTGATGACCATAGTTTGAGGAGTTCATGTATTCACTATGTGTTAATGCTTTGGTCCGGTACTCTATTAAATGGAGGCCTTAATATCCCTTAGTTTCCATTAGGACCCCGCTGCCACGGGAGGGTTGGACAAAAGATGTCATGCAAGTTCTTTTCCATAAGCACGTATGACTATATTCGGAATACATGCCTACAATACATTGATGAATTGGAGCTAGTTCTGTGTCACCCTATGTTATGATTGTTACATGATGAACCGCATCCAGCATAATTCTCCATCACCGATCCAATGCCTACGAGCTTTTCACATATTGTTCTTCGCTTATTTACTTTTCCGTTGCTATTGTTACAATCACTACAAAACCCAAAAATATTACTTTTGCTACTGTTACCGTTACTTCCATACTACTTTGCTACTAAATACTTTGCGGCAGATACAAAGTTATCCAGGTGTGGTTGAATTAACAACTCAACTGCTAATACTTGAGAATATTCTTTGGCTCCCCTTGTGTCGAATCAATAAATTTGGGTTGAATACTCTACCCTCGAAAACTGTTGCGATCCCCTATACTTGTGGGTTATCAAGACTATTTTCTGGCGCCGTTGCCGGGGAGCATAGCTCTATTCTTTGAGTCACTTGGGATTTATATCTGCTGGTCACTATAAAGAACTTGAAAGTCGAGAAAACAAAAATTTGTCCCTCAACTTCGAGGGGAGGTAAGGAACTCCCATCTAGCTCTGCACTTGATTCACCTTCTGTTTTGAGTAAGCTTGCGACACCTAAACCTGCTTCCGCTATTAATTCTGATATGTCGCATGTTATTGATGATGCTACTTCTGCTATGCATGATATTTATGATGAAACTACTTCTATGCTTGATACTACCGTGCCACTTGGTGAATTTCTTGATGAATAACTTGCTAGGGCTAGAGAGAATGAAATTATTGAAACTGATAATATTGATGAAAGTGATGATGAAGGTTCTCCCAATAAATATGAATTACCTGTTGTGCCTGAGGGCTATGTTATGGACGAAGAAACTGCTAGAGACTTTCTTGCTTGCAATGATAGAAGTGATCTTAAGAAATTATTAGCTAAGCTTAAACAAAAAACTCTGAATGCTAGAATGAAATATGATCGTGCTTATGCTACTTCATGTATCTTTGTTACTGATAAGGATTATGAATTCTCTATTGATCCTGATATAATTACTTTGGTTGAATCTGATCCTTTTTATGGTTATGAATCTGAAACTATTGTGGCACATCTTACTAAATTAAATGATATAGCCACCCTGTTCACTAATGATGAGAGAACTCGCTACTTTTATATCCTTAAAATATTTCCGTTCTCATTAAAGGGTGATGCTAAGACATGGTTTAATTCTCTTGATCCTGGTTGTGTGCGTAGTCCCCAGGATATGATTTATTACTTCTCTGCTAAATATTTCCCTGCTCATAAGAAACAAGCTGCTTTAAGGGATATATATAACTTTGTGCAAATTGAAGAAGAGAGTCTCCCACAAGCTTGGGGGAGGCTTCTCCAATTACTTAATGCTTTGCCTGATCATCCTCTCAAGAAAACTGAAATACTTGATATCTTCTATAATGGACTAACCGATGCTTCCAGAGACCACCTGGATAGTTGTGCTGGTTCTGTTTTCAGGGAAAGGACACCAGATGAAGCTGAAATTCTATTGAACAATATGTTGACCAATGAAAACAATTGGACACTTCCTGAACCAACTCCTAAGCCAACTCCGAAGAAAAGGGGTGTTTTATTTCTCAGTCCTGAAGATATGCAAGAGGCAAAGAAATCTATGAAAGAAAAGGGTATTAAAGGTGAAGATGTTAAGAATTTACCTCCTATTGAAGAAATATATGATCTTAATCCATTACCTATTGAAGAAACTCATGGTCTTGATAACCCGACACAGGTAGTAAAGGTAAATTCTCTCTATAGATATGATAAAGCTGAAATCCCTCCTACCAAGTTTGCTAGCCAATGTTTGGATGAGTTTGATAATTTTATGGTTAAGCAAGAAGACTTCAATGCTTATTTTGGTAGACAATTAAAACAAAATGCTTAATGATTGAACACTTGGGTGATTATATGTCTAGAGTTAAAGGTGAACTTAAACTCATTAGTAAACATGTTTCTATGGTTACCACTCAAGTAGAACAAGTACTTAAGGCTCAGAATGATTTGCTCAATGAAATGAATAGTAAGAAAAATGATTTTGCTGTTAGAGTGGCTACTAGAACTGGTAAAATGACTCAGGAACCTTTGTATCCTGAAGGCCATCCTAAGAGAATTGAGCAGGATTCTCAGAGAAATAATGTAGATGCACCTAGTCCTTCTAAAAAGAAGAAAAAGAAAATTGATAGGACTTTGCATGCTTCTAGTGAACCTGTTGCTGACACACCTGAAAATCCAAATGATATTTCTATTTCTGATGCTGAAACACAATCTGGTAATGAACATGAACCTAGTGATAATGTTAATGATGATGTTCATGTTGATGCTCAACCTAGCAATGATAATGATGTAGAAATTGAACCTGCTGTTGATCTTGATAACCCACAATCAAAGAATCGACGCTATGATAAGAGAGACTTTGTTGCTAGGAAACACGGTAAAGAAAGAGAGCCATGGGTTCAGAAACCCATGCCTTTTCCTCCTAAACCATCCAAGAAAAAGGATGATGAGGATTTTGAGCGCTTTGCTAAAATGATTAGACCTATCTTTTTGCGTATGCGATTAACTGATATGCTTAAAACGAATCCCTATGCTAAGTATATGAATGATATTATTACTAATAAAAGAAAGATACCGGAAGCTGAAATTTCCACCATGCTTGCTAATTATACTTTTAAGGGTGGAATACCAAAGAAACTTGGAGATCCAGGAGTACCCACTATACCATGCTCCATTAAAAGAAACTATGTTAGAACTGCTTTATGTGATCTTGGAGCCGGTGTTAGTGTTATGCCTCTCTCTTTATATCGTAGACTTGATTTGAATAAGTTGACATCTACTGAAATATCTTTGCAAATGGCCGATAAATCAACTGCTATACCTGTCGGTATTTGTGAGGATGTGCCTGTTGTGGTTGCAAACGTTACTATTTTAACGGACTTTGTTATTCTTGATATTCCCGAGGACGATAGTATGTCTATTATTCTTAGAAGACCCTTTTTGAATACTGCAGGGGCTGTTATTGATTGCAACAAAGGCAATGTCACTTTTCATGTTAGTGGCAATGAGCATACGGTACACTTTCCGAGGAAACAACCTCAAGTCCACAGTATCAATTCTATTGGAAAAATTCCATCGATTATTTTTGGAGGTTTTGAATTTCCTCTTCCTACTGTCAAAAGAGATATATTATTCTTATTAGTGGGGATGTGCATATCCCTGTTGAGGTAACCTAGTGTTATTCGAAATTTCTCCGGTTCCATGTTATTCGGAATGAGTTTGTTAACAAGACTTGATCAACCTTGTTAGTGGATTCCTTCTGATGAGCACGAGATGGATGAAGTTAGAAGGCACAACTTCTGTACCCTCCTTTTACTTTCTGTTATTTAGATTAAATAAAGTAAAAAAATAGTAATTTTCTGTCAGCTTTCTGAATTATCAGTGCAATATAAAAATACCCCGAAAATAAAAGTTCTCCAAATGCCCCGAAATTGAAATATGATTTTTTTCTAGAATATTTGAGAATATCTGGCACTGAGAACACAGCAGGGGGAGCAACCACCTGGGCACGAGGGTCCAGGGCGCGCCCACCCCTACAGGGCGCGCCCCTGCCTCGTGGGCCCATGGTGGCTCCCCTCCACTTATTCCTGCACCCACACACTTCTTCCTCCCAAAAATATCACCATCCAGCTCAAGCACGAGTTCTAGCTCATTTTGCTGCGATTTTCGATCTCCTTGCTCAAAGCACCTCTCACAAAACTGCTTTGGGGGATTGTTCCTTGGTATGTGACTCCTCCAATGGTCCAATTAGTTTTTATTCTAGTGCTTTATTCATTGCAAATTCGTGCTTCCTAGGTGACCATGTTCTTGAGGTTGCATGTCAAATTTATTTGGTTCCAAGTAGTTCTAATGCATGATATAGGCTCTAGGCACTTGTAGGAGTAGTTGCTATCAATTTTGTTGAGCTTGGTTCACTTTTATTTGAAGTTACTAAAAATTTCAGAAATTTTTCAGAGGGAGAAATATGTTTAGGAAAATGTACCAAGGTGGTTCTTCGAGGAAGCAAGGACCCGGGCTTGCAATGCGTGATGCTGACGATGAACCACCAAGGGACGCTCCAGTGCGACCTTGTGAATGGCCTTCAGAAGACTTTATGGATCGAGCAGGAATCAAGGAAGAATTTAACGCATATTTGCGTAACGCTGATCTTGTGAGCTTCGAGGCAGAAAAGTGCCGTCAGTACCACTATCTCACTAGTTCCTTTGTAAGGAGGTTTGAATTTTCATCTTCACGCAATTCTCAAACTGCCCTGTTTGATCTTTATGAAAATTCTTATACCATGGACTTAGAGGATTTTGCCACTGCTTGCAAACTTCCATAATGGGGTAGTCCTAGTGAACCTCGCAAATCTGAATTTAGAGATTTTCTTGCTAGTATAACTGTGGGGGAATCTAGAGACATAGCACAAGCTACCATAGGGAGCATTCATTTTCCTGCTATACATTATTTTGCTCTCTTCATAGGTAGGTGCATAAATGGTAAGGATGAAGCCTGTCACATGTGTGTCCCTGACCTCACTGTTCTCAGGAGTGCTGTTTTGGGAGATAAACATTATAATTTGGGAGCCATTGTTGCATGTAGGTTGCATAATAATAGATTTAATGGAGATTTCTTTGGTGGAATTTATGCAACCCGCTTAGCTAATTTTCTTGGTATAACCATACATGCTGATGATATTGAATTGCCTCCTACTTATCTAGACTTTAATGGTATGGTTCACCATCAGTTTGTCGAGAGGAATGAACCACCTCTCTAGTACCGACTAATCTTTGACAGGCGTCACGCTGTCAATATTGTTCTCCCTTCCCCTACTCTCTTTGACTTTCAGGCAAAAGGGAGACATTTTATAACCAGAGAGGAGGCAAATGAGTATGAAAGGAGGACGAGGGCAGCTCGCCTCCAAGCTGCAGCCCACGATGCAATAACCGCTGCATCTTAGTACGACCCCAACTACAATTTTGGATATCCACCAGGCCAGCCGTGGCCATAGACCAACTTAGGCCAAAAGCCTAAGCTTGGGGAGTACGTATTTCCCACCGACATTACATTTATGTTTACACACTCATTGCTAGTTGTCGGTGCTCATACTCTTTCACTGTAATATCCATGCTAGTTTATTTTCCTTTTCTTGCTTTCTTCTTGTGTGTTTGATAAACCTTAGAAGAATCAAAAAAATTAGTTGTAGCGTTTAGCTAGTTTAATTTCCAAGCTTGTAGTAGTAGTAATTAAAAGAAAACCCAAAAATATTTCCTCTTCTTCTTTTGGTTGTTGGGAGCTTTCCCGTGTAAATAGTTTTTATTTCTTTTCTTTGGGGGTCGATAGGAGAAGACCATAATGAAACTGTTGAAGTGGCTCTTATATGCATTATTGTTCATTTAACCAAGAGCCCATATTGCCTTGTCTTCTCCTGTTTATTGAATGCTCGTAGATTCCACCTTAGTCCAATGCACGTGCACTATTATTATTATTCACATCGTTCGGTCGTGCAAGTGAAAGGCAATTATGACGATATATGATGGACTGACTGAGATGAGAGAAGCTGGTATGAACTCGACCTCTCTTGTTTTTGTAAATATGATTAGTTCATCATTCCTCATTCAGCCTATTATGAATAAACATGTTTGCAATGACAATTAGAGATCACAGTTGCTTATGCCATGCTTAATTAGCTAGGAGTTTATAATGGTTTACCTTGCGTGCCAACATGCTATTAAAATGGTTGTGATGTGGTATAATAGGGTGGTATCCTCCTTTGAATGATTCAAGTGACTGGACTTGGCACATGTTCACGCATGTAGTTGAAACAAAATCAACATAGCCTTCATGATATTTATGTTCATGGTGGATTATATCCTACTCATGCTTGCACTCCATGTTTATTAATTTTAATGCATGTTCATGATTGTTGTCGCTCTCTAGTTGGTCGCTTCCCAGTCTTTTGCTAGCCTTCACTTGTACTAAGCAGGAATACTGCTTGTGCATCCAATCCCTTAAACCCCAAAGTTATTCCACATGAGTCCACCATACCTTCCTATATGCGGTATCTACCTGCCGTTCCAAGTAAATTTGTATGTGCCAAACTCTAAACCTTCAAATGAAATTCTGTTTTGTATGCTCGAATAGCTCATGTATCAACTAGGGATGTCCTTATCTTCCATGTTAGGCGGGTTATTCTCAAGAGGAGTGGACTCCGCTCCTCACTCATGAGAAAATGGCTGGTCACCGGGATGCCCAGTCCCATGCTTTATGCAAATCAAATCAAAATAATTGCAAACAAAACTCCCCCGGGACTGTTGTTAGTTGGAGGCACTCGTTGTTTCGAGCAAGCCATGGATTGATGCTTGTTGGTGGAGGGGGAGTATAAACTTTACCATTCTGTTTGGGAACCGCCTATAATGTGTGTAGCATGGAAGATATCGCCATCTCTTGGTTGTTATGTTGACAATGAAAGTATGCCGCTCAAAATATTATTCACCTCTATTTCAAAATCGAGCTCTGGAACCTCTACAAATCCCTGCTTCCCTCTGCGAAGGGCCTATCTATTTACTTTTATGTTGAGTCATCACCCTCTTATTAAAAAGCACCAGCTAGAGAGCACTGCTGTTATTTGCATCCATTACTATTAATTTATATTGGGTATGACTATGATTGGATCTCTTTTACCATGAATTACAATGTTTAGTTAGTCCTTGATCTTTAAAGGTGCTCTGCATTTATGTTTTGCGGTCTCAGAAAGGGCTAGCGAGATACCATCTTGTTATATCATATTATGATTGTTTTGAGAAAGTGTTGTCATCCAAGATTTATTATTATTGCTCGCTAGTTGATTATGCCATTGACATGAGTAAACATGAGACCTAAGAGTTATTGTGAATATGGTTAGTTATAATCTTTGCTGAAAACTTGAATGCTGGCTTTGCATATTTACAACAATAAGAGAGTTTGTAAAAGTTTTTCTTTATCACTTTCAGTTTATCAACTGAATTGCTTGAGGACAAGCAAAGGTTTAAGCTTGGGGGAGTTGATACGTCTCCGTCGTATCTACTTTTCCAAACACTTTTGCCCTTGTTTTGGACTCTAACTTGCATGATTTGAATAGAACTAACCCGGACTAACGTTGTTTTCAGCAGAATTGCCATGGTGTTATTTATGTGCAGAAACAAAAGTTCTCGGAATGACCTGAAACTTCGCGGAGCTTATTTTTGGAAAATATTAAAAATATTGGCAAAAGAATCAAGGTTAGGGGGCCCACACCCTGAGCCCGAGGGTGGGGGGCGCGCCCTACCCCCCTGGGCGCGTCCCCCTGCCTCGTGGGCCCCCTGGTGCTCGACCGACCTCAACTCCAACTCCATATATTCGTGTTCGGGGAGAAAAAATCAGAGAGAAAGATTCATCACATTTTACGATACGAAGCCGCCGCCAAGCCCTAAACTCTCTCGGGAGGGCTGATCTGGAGTCCGTTCGGGGCTCCGGAGAGGGGAATCCGTCACCGTCGTCATCATCAACCATCCTCCATCACCAATTTCATGACGCTCACCGTCGTGCGTGAGTAATTCCATCATAGGCTTGCTGGACAGTGATGGGTTGGATGAGATTTATCATGTAATCGATTTAGTTTTGTTAGGGTTTGATCCCTAGTATCCAATATGTTCTGAGATTGATGTTGCTATGACTTTGCTATGCTTAATGCTTGTCACTAGGGCCCGAGTGCCATGATTTCAGATCTGAACCTATTATGTTTTCATGAATATATGTGAGTTCTTGATCCTATCTTGCAAGTCTATAGTCACCTACTATGTGTTATAATCCGGCAACCCCGAAGTGACAATAATCGGGACCACTCCCGGTGATGACCATAGTTTGAGGAGTTCATGTATTCACTATGTGCTTTGGTCCGGTACTATATTAAAAGGAGGCCTTAATATCCCTTAGTTTCCATTAGGACCCCGCTGCCACGGGAGGGTAGGACAAAAGATGTCATGCAAGTTCTTTTTCCATAAGCACGTATGACTATATTCGGAATACATGCCTACATTACATTGATGAATTGGAGCTAGTTCTGTGTCACCCTATGTTATGATTGTTACATGATGAACCACATCCAGCATAATTCTCCATCACCGATCCAATGCCTACGAGCTTTTCACATATTGTTCTTCGCTTATTTACTTTTCCATTGCTATTGTTACAATCACTACAAAACCCAAAAATATTACTTTTGCTACTGTTACCATTACTTCCATACTACTTTGCTACTAAATACTTTGCTGCAGATACGAAGTTATCCAGGTGTGGTTAAATTGACAACTCAACTGCTAATACTTGAGAATATTCTTTGGCTCCCCTTGTGTCGAATCAATAAATTTGGGTTGAATACTCTACCCTCGAAAACTGTTGCGATCCCCTATACTTGTGGGTTATCATACGACTATGTATTGGAGGGCAAGAGTGACAGAAGCTTCAACCTAGCATAGAAATTGATGCATGCGGGATTGAAGGGGGACCAATATATCTTAATGCTATGGTTGGGTTTTACCATAATGAACGTTAGTAGTTGCGGATGCTTGCTAATAGTTCCAATCATAAGTGCATAGAATTCCAAGTCAGGGATGACATGCTAGCAGTGGCCTCTCCCACATAAAACTTGCTATCGGTCTAGTAAAGTAGTCAATTGCTTAGGGACAATTTCGCAACTCCTACCACCACTTTTCCACACTCGCTATACTAACTTTATTGCTTCTTTACCTAAAACAGCCCCTAGTTTTTATTTACATGCTCTTTATATTCTTGCAAACCTATCCCACAACACCTACAAAGTACTTCTAGTTTCATACTTGTTCTAGGTATAGTGAATGCCAAGCGTGCGTAGAGTTGTATCGGTGGTCGATAGAACTTGATGGAATATTTGTTCTACCTTTAGCTCCTCGTTGGGTTCGACACTCTTACTTATCGAAAGAGGCTACAATTGATCCCCTATACTTGTGGGTTATCAAGACCTTTTTTGGAGCCGTTACCGGGGAGTTATAGCGTGGGGTGAATATTCTTGTGTGTGCTTGTTTGCTTTATCACTAAGTAATTTTTATTTGCTGTTCTAAGTTGTTCTCTATCTTTAGTTATGGATATGGAACACGAAATACCAAAAAATCTAGGTTTATTTGCTACTCATGGAGATGGGGAACCTCCTAAAACCCTTGATGCTCATTATGTGAAAGATATTATGTACTACTTCAATAATCCTGAGAAAACCCCATTCAATTATGTTATGGGAGACACGCTGGATCAACATGAATACTTTAGGGATTACCGCTTGAATCAAAAAGGGAAACTATTATGGGATCAAATTTATATGTTGTATTGGTATGCTAGGCAACTATGCTTGAGATATGATTATACTCGTTGCTCTAGGATGAAGGCTTCACGCCTTCCCTTTTCATGCAAATTTAATGATAATGAAACCCTAGCTTCTTATGCTAATGGTATATATGATTACTATGATGTGGAACGAATAGAAGAATTTGTTGCTTTTAAGGGTGCTTGTGAAATTGAATCTTTGTTTAAAGAGTCTGAATATTTTGATGATTCAGTTTATAGACCAGAAAATTTAGCTATCCTTAAATATTGCTATGAGAATTATAAATACAATTATGATATTGATGAATTTATTGACAAAATATCCGCTGTCCAAGAAGCGACTAATATTTTGCAGGAGTCTATGGAAGAAGAAATTGATGAAACTGTGAGCTCATTGAATGAAAAAGGTGATGAGGAGAGCGAAGAACAAAAGGAGGAAGATCGGATTAGCTACCCGTGCCCACCTTATAATGTGAGTAACTCTCCAACTCGTACATTATTTAATGTCCATTCGTTCTTACCGAAGGATGAATGCCATGATAATTGCTATGATCCCGTTGATTCGTTTGGAATATCCCTCTTTGATGAACTTGATGCTTGCTATGCTTTTGGCCAAGATGCCAATATGAATTATTCTTATGGAGATGAACTTGCTATAGTTACTTATGTTAAGAATGACATTGTTGCTATTGCACCCACACATGATAGTCCTATTATCCTTTTGAATTCTCCCAACTACACTATATCGGAGAAGTTTGCTCTTGTTAAGGATTATATTGATGGGTTGTATTTTACCGTTGCACATGATGATTTTGATAGATATAATATGCATGTGCTTGCTGCTCCTACTTGCAACTATTATGAGAGAGGAACTACATCTCCGCCTCTCCATGTTTCCAATATGATAAAATTCCAAGAAACTGTTTATACTATGCATTGGCCTTTGCTATGTGTGCATGAATTGTTCTTTTATGACATGCCGATGCATATGAAGAGAGTTAGACTTCGTTGTTGCATGATATATGTTACTTTGTGCTCACTACTAAATCACAAATCATTGTTAATTAAAATTGGCTTTGATATACCTTGGGATCCGGGTGGATCCATTACTTGAGCACTATATGCCTAGCTTAATGGCTTTAAAGAAAGCGCTGCCAGGGAGACAACCCGGAAGTTTTAGAGAGTCGTTTACTTCTGTTGTGTGCTTTCATAAAGTTTATAAATAAAAATTATGTGCCAAGATTTGCCTTTAGAATGTTTACATTGCTTGTTGGTTTGTGCGGTGCAAAACAGAAACTTTGGCTGTAGTGCACGATTTTACATTTTTTACTGGAATGTCAAACGGTTCTGAAACTTCTTGCACTGTCTTTCTATAGAAATTTTTTATTTTTCCTAAAATTTTCAGAATTTTTGGAGTACCAGAAGTATGGTGAATGTTCAGATTACTACAGGCTGTCCTGTTTAAGACAGATTCTGTTTTTGATGCATAGTTTGCTTGTTTTGATGAAACTATTGATTTTATCAGTGGATTAAGCCATGGAAAAGTTATATTACAGTAGATACAATGCAAAAACAAAATATGAATTGGTTTGCAACAGTACTTAGAGTAGTGATTTGCTTTATTATACTAACGGATCTTACCGAGCTTTCTGTTGAGTTTTGTGTGGATGAAGTGTTCGAAGATCGAGGAGGTCTCGATATGAGGATAAGGAGGAGAGGCAAGATCTCAAGCTTGGGAATGCCCAAGGCACCCCAAGTAAATATTCAAGGATACTCAAGTGTCTAAGCTTGGGGATGCCCCGGAAGGCATCCCATCTTTCTTCAACAAGTATCGGTATGTTTTCGGATTCGTTTCGTTTATGCGATATGTGCAAATCTTGGAGCGTCTTTTGAATTTAGTTTTCACTTTTCTTTTATGCACCATAATGGTATGAGATAGTCCATGGTTGATTTATAGAATGCTCTTTGCATTTCACTTATATCTTTTGAGTATGGCTTTATAGAATGCTTCATGTGCTTCACTTATATCATTTGAAGTTTGGATTGCCTATTTCTCTTCACATAGAAAACCGCCATTTGTAGAATGCTCTTTTGCTTCACTTATATTTGTAGAGCATGGGCATATCTTTTTTAGAAATAATTAAACTCTCTTGCTTCACTTATATCTATTTAGAGAGATGACAGGAATTGGTCATTCACATGGTTAGTCATAAAATCCTACATAAAACTTGTAGATCACTAAATATGATATATTTGATTCCTTCAATAGTTTTGCAATATAAAGATGGTGATATTAGAGTCATGCTAGTGGGTAGTTGTGGATTGTAGGAATACTTGTGTTGAAGTTTGTGATTCCCGTAGCATGCACGTATGGTGAACCGTTATGTAACGAAGTTGGAGCATGAGGTATTTATTGATTGTCTTCCTTATGAGTGGCGGTCGGGGACGAGCGATGGTCTTTTCGTACCAATCTATCCCCCTAGGAGCATGCGCGTAGTACTTTGTTTTGATGACTAATAGATTTTTGCAATAAGTATGTGAGTTCTTTATGACTAATGTTGAGTCCATGGATTATACGCACTCTCACCCTTCCATCATTGCTAGCCTCTTCGGTACCGTGTATTGCCCTTTCTCACCTTGAGAGTCGGTGCGAACTTCGCCGGTGCATCCAAACCCCATGATACAATACGCTCTATCACACATAAGCCTCCTTATATCTTCCTCAAAACAGCCACCATACCTACCTATCATGGCATTTCCATAGCCATTCCGAGATATATTGCCATGCAACTTCCATCATCATCATATACATGACTTGAGAATTTACTCTCATATTGCTTTGCATGATCATAAGATAGCTAGCATGATGTTTTCATGGCTTGTCCGTTTTTTGATGTCATTGCTACGCTAGATCATTGCACATCCCGGTACAGCGCCGGAGGCATTCATATAGAGTCATATCTTTGTTCTAGTATCGAGTTGTAATATTGAGTTGTAAGTAAATGAAAGTGTGATGATCATCATTATTAGAACATTGTCCCATCTGAGGTTATCAAAATAAAAGTGGCCAAAGAAACCCAAAAAAAGGAGAGAGGCCAAAGAAGCCTAAAAAAAGAGGACAAAAAGAGAAAAAAATAAAAAAATGAGAGAAAAGAGAGAAGGGACAATGTTACTATCCTTTTACCACACTTGTGCTTCAGAGTAGCACCATGTTCTTCATATAGAGAGTCTCTTGAGTTATCACTTTCATAAACTAGTGGGAATTTTCATTATAGAACTTGGCTTGTATATTCCAACGATGGGCTTCCTCAAACGCCCTAGGTCTTCATGAGCAACCAAGTTGGATGCACACCCACTTAGTTTCCAGTTTGAGCTTTCATACACTTATAGCTCTTAGTGCATCCGTTGCATGGCAATCCCTACTCCTCACATTGACATCAATTGATGGGCATCTCCATAGCCCGTTGATTAGCCACGTCGATGTGAGACTTTCTCCTTTTTGTCTTCTCCACACAACCTCCACCATCATATTCTATTCCGCCTATAGTGCTATGTCATGTATTGTGTGAAAGTTGAAAAGGCTTGAGAACATCAAAATTATGAAACAATTGCTTCGCTTGTCACCGGGGTTGTGCATGATTTGAATATTTTGTGTGATTAAGATGGAGTAGCCAGACCATATGATTTTGTAGGGATAACTTTCTTTGGCCATGTTATTTTGAAAAGACATGATTGCTTTATTAGTATGCTTGAAGTATTATTGTCTTAATGTCAAATGATAGACTATTGCTTTGAATCACTCGTGTCTTAATATTCATGCCATGATTAGATTATGTGATCAAGATTATGCTAGGTAGCATTCCACATCAAATATTATCTTTTTTATCATTTACCTACTCGAGGACGAGCAGGAATTAAGCTTGGGGATGCTGATACGTCTCCGTCGTATCTATAATTTTTTATTGTTCCATGCCAATATTATACAACTTTCATATACTTTTGGCAACTTTTTATACTATTTTTGGGATTAACATATTGATCCAGTGCCCAGTGCCAGTTCCTGTTTGTTGCATGTTTTCTGTTTCACAGAAAATTCATATCAAACGGAGTCCAAACAGGATAAAAACTGACGGAGATTTTTTCAGGAATATATGTGAATTTTGGGAAGTGGAATCAACACGACACGATGCCCGAGGGGCCCACGAGGGTGAGGGGCGCGCCCTGGGCCCTCGTGGCCACTCCGTAAGGCGGTTGGTGCCCTTCTTTCACCGCAAAAAAGCCAATATCCAGATAAAAATCGTGTCGAAATTTCAGCCCAATCGGAGTTACGGATCTCCGGGAATATAAGAAACGGTGAAAGGGCAAAATCAGGAATGCAGAAACAGAGAGAGACAGAGAGACAGATCCAATCTCGGAGGGGCTCTCGCCCCTCCACCGCCACGGAATCCATGGACCAGAGGGGAATCCCTTCTCCCATCTAGGGGGGAGGTCAAGGAAGAAGAAGAAGAAGAAGGGGGGCTTTCTCCCCCCTCTCTCCCGGTGGCGCCGGAACACCGCCGGGGCCATCATCATCACCGCAATCTACACCAAGACCTCCGTCATCTTCACCAACATCTCCATCACCTTCCCCCATCTATATAAAGCGGTCCACTCTCCCGCAACCCGCTGTACCCTCTACTTGAAAATGGTGCTCTATGCTTCATATTATTATCCAATGATGTGTTGCCATCCTATGATGTCTGAGTAGATTTTCGTTGTCCTATCGGTAATTGGTGAATTGTTATGATTGATTTAATTTGCTTGTGGTTATGTTGCTGTCCTTTGGTGCGCATCATATGAGCGCGCGCGTGGATCACACCATAGGGTTAGTTGTATGTTGATACGACTATGTATTGGAGGGCAAGAGTGACAGAAGCTTCCACCTAGCATAGAAATTGATGCATACGGGATTGAAGGGGGACCAATATATCTTAATACTATGGTTGGGTTTTACCTTAATGAACATTGGTAGTTGCGGATGCTTGTTAATAGTTCCAATCGTAAGTGCATAGAATTCCAAATCAGGGATGACATGCTAGCAGTGGCCTCTCCCACATAAAACTTGCTATCGGTTTAGTAAAGTAGTCAATTGCTTAGGGACAATTTCGCAACTCCTACCACCACTTTTCCACACTCGCTATACTAACTTTATTGCTTCTTTACCTAAAACAGCCCCTAGTTTTTATTTAGGTGCTCTTTATATTCTTGCAAACCTATCCCACAACACCTACAAAGTACTTCTAGTTTCATACTTGTTCTATGTAAAGCGAATGTCAAGCGTGCGTAGAGTTGTATCGGTGGTCGATAGAACTTGAGGGAATATTTTTTCTACCTTTGGATCCTCGTTGGGTTCGACACTCTTACTTATCGAAAGAGGCTACAATTGATCTCCTATACTTGTGGGTTATCACTTGGCATCTCCAAAATATTAACCTTGCGCTTGGCTCTTCGCCTCTTCGGGAAGTCGAGAAATAATGGTACTGCAGTATATATCATTCTGGCTATCCGAGACCAGATGAATTGTTGCACGTCCACCACGTGGGAGAGGGTCGAGCGAGGGTCGAGGGGCGAGGGGAGAGGGAGAGTGTGTACTATTACGTCTGTTTCAATATGGACTACATACGGAGCAAAATGAGTGAATCTACACTCTAAAATATGTCTACATCAGTGTTTGGAGTATGTACTAGTAGTTCATATAGAAATCTACTAAAGGACATATATTTCAAACAATATGATGATCTCTCTAACCAAGGTAGGGACGAGGAGTAAACGGAGGGAGTAGTAAAATATTCTCCTCATCCTGCGAGCCACCGCGCGCGTCGGCGAGGGAGCGGGCGTAAGGCGGAGTAGTAAGCAAGCTTCACCTCATTCTGCGAGCTATCACGCCCGTGGGCGGGGGAGACGGCATACTAAGCAAGCTTCTCCTCATTCTGCGAGTTGAAGGGACACATCAAAAGTAATACGTACAGAGCATCTCCAGTGTATAGAGCCTTGCCTCTAAGGTAGGCCCCACATGGTTTGCCTCTTTTTTAACATAACGTGTCAAGTCAAAATTTGTTTGTTCACCTGTGGTACACGATCCTCCATCAAGTGGACAACCAGTACATGTGTCAAATTACCACGTGGGCTGCCTTTTCGTACAGAAATGAGCTCCACCGTGTACTGATGTCTACTACGCAACTTTATTCTTGTAGACACGTGTTGGGCCTCCAAGCGTAGAGTTTTGTAGGACAATAGCAATTTTCCCTCAAGTGGATGACCTAAGGTTTATCAATCCATGAGAGGTGTAGGATGAAGATGGTCTCTCTCAAACGACCCTGCAACCAAATACAAGAAATCTCTTGTGTCCCCAACACACCCAATACAATGGCAAATTGTATAGGTGCACTAGTTCGGCGAAGAGATGGTGATAAAAGTGTAATATGGATGGTAGAAATATATTTTTATAATCTTAATAAATAAAACAGTAAGGTAGCAAATAGTAAACAGGCACAAAACGGTATTGCAATGCTTGAAGATGAGGCCTAGGATCCGTACTTTCGCTAGTGCAATCTCTCAACAATGCTAATATAATCGGATCACATAACCACCCCTCAACGTGCGATGAAGAATCACTCCAAAGTTCCTATCTAGCGGAGAACATAAGAATAAATTGTTTGTAGTGTACGAAACCACCTCAAAGCTATTCTTTCTGTTCGATCTATTCAAGATTTTGTACTAAAATAACACAAAGCTATTGTTTCTGTTCGATCTATCCAAGAGTTCGTACTAAAATAACACCAAAGCAAATTCATATTCATAATACTCAATCCAGCACAAAGAGCTTCAAAGAGTGCCCCAAGATTTCTACCGGAGAAATTAAGAGAAGAACGTGCATCAACCGATATTCATAGATTACCCCAATGTCACCTCGAGAATCCGCGAATTGAGTGCCAAAACATATATCAAGTGAATCAATACGATACCACATTTTCACCACGAGTATTCAATTGCAAGACATATATCAAGTGTTCTCAAATCCATGAAAGTATTCAATCCGATAACAACGAAATCTCAAAGGGAAAAACTCAATTCATCACAACAAGATAGAGAGGGGAAAACACCATATGATCTGACTATATTAACAAAGCCCGCGATACATCAAGATCGTGACATCTCAAGAACATGAGAGAGAGATTAAACACATAGCTACTGGTACAAACCCTCAGCCCCGAGGGTGGACTACTCCCTCCTCATCGTGGTGGCCGTCGGGATGATGAAGATGGCCACCGGAGATTATTCCCCCCTCCGGAAGGGTGCCGGAAAGGGTCTAGATTGGTTTTCGGTGTCTATAGAGGCCTGCGGCGGCGGAACTTCTGATCTAGGTTAACCCCCGAGGGTTTTTGGAATATTTGTGAATTTATAGGGTAAAGAGGGGGTGTGGGAGGCCACCGAGGTGGGCACAACCCATCTGGGCGTGCATGGGCCCCTAGGCCCTGGTGGGTTGTGCCCCCCTCGGGGCACCCCCCAGGTGCTCCTCTGGCCCATCCTGGGTGTTCTGGTCCATAAAAAATCTCCAAAAAGTTTCATGGTGTTTGGACTCCGTTTGATATCGATTTCCTGTGATGTAAAAAACAAGCAAAAAACAGCAACTGGCAAGGTACAAAAGTTTGATCAATGATAGTTTCAATCACTTTTCCTAGCATCATAACATCAATTCTTTCTTATAAAACTTCTGATGTTATAGTAGCAACCAATTCACATGTTAAGGTCCAAACAATGAACTCTCTTGAAACTCAACAACCTATGTTCTCAGTCACCAAGCAATTGTAATTCAACTTATTCAACAGAGTTTAAGTAAGAGCTCCACATACTCAACCTTCTTATAGTCTTCTATGATTGCTAACACTCGCCGCGTACACGTGAGCAAAACGTTTCAACCGGACACATAGAAAGATAGGGGCTTATTGTTTTGCCTCCCAACGTATTCACCTCAAGGGTGATGTCAACAATAATAACTCATGCTACCCATATTCAACTGGACATATGTGCCTAGATCTTACCTCACCACATGTTGCTTGCCAAAGGAGAAAAATAAAAAGGAATAGAGAGAAAAACTTTGACTCTTTGCATAAAAGTAAATACTGAAAAGTAAAAGATAGGCCCTTCGCAGAGGGAACCAGAGGTTGCCATGCGCTTATTTTTTTTGTATGCTCAACCCCTTAGTGCAAAAGAACATCACGTTATATTGCCCCTTATGATAGCAACCTTTATTATGCAATCTGTCACTTTTATTCTTTGCCATCACAAGTTCGTACAACGCTCAATTTTCTCTTACACTAAATGATCTAACACTTTTAGAAGCAATTTTTATTGCCTTATTGCACCGATGCAACATACTTGAAGGATCTTATTCAATCCTTTGGTAGGTATGGTGGAATCTTGAAAATAAGATTTGGGTTTAAGGGTTTTTGGATGCACAAGTAGTATCTCTACTTGGCGCGGAATCTTTGGCTAGCAAAGATGGGGGGCAAGCACCACATGTTGAAGGATCTATGACAATATAACTTCTATGTGAATATGAACAAACATAAATCATTACGTTGTCTTCCTTGTCCAATGTCAACAATTTTGGCATATAATATTTTGATGGGGGCTCACAATCACAAAAGATTTCCAAGATAGTGTATTTGCATGTGAAGGTTCTCTTCCTTATACTAATTATTCATGAATTGCTTGTATGACCAATATTGTGATTGTCAAGCCTCAAAAGATTTCACTTTCTAAACCCAATGTGAAGCTACCACTAGGCATGATATGATTCAACTTCATGGCATTCAATTTATTCAACAGTTTACTCATAGGGTATAAGTGAAGCACGAGAGAAAATGACAAGCTACTCCAAAAAGATATAAGTGAAGATCATGAGAATAATATTTCTTTCTCTCAAATTAATGTAAGTGAAGCAAGAGAGAATTTCTTCAAAAATACTAAAGCACACCATGCTCAAAAAGATATAAGTGAAGCACTAGAGCAATTCCATAGAAAAGAGCTTCGTTGACGGGATGTGAGTGCCGCTTACTTAGCCTCCCTGGCAACTATTTGAGGACTCTATTTTATTTAAAAACTTTAAGATCTAAGTATTTTATTAAAACAGCAAGCAAAAACAAAACAAAATGCAATTCCAAGAATAGCACACATCATGTGAAGAAGCAAAAACTTAGGCTCAACCAATACTAACCGATAATTGTTCAAGAAGAAAGGTGGGATGCCTACCGGGGCATCCCCAAGCTTAGATGCTTGAGACTTCTTGAAATATTATCTTGGGGTGCCTTGGGCATCCCCAAGCTTGAGCTTTTATGTCTCTGTAATTCCTTTTATATCACGGTTTTCCTAAATCTCAAAAGCTTCATCCACACAAAACTCAACAAGAACTCGTGAGATAAGTTAGTATAAACCAATGCAAAAACCTTATCATTATCTACTGTAGCAAATCACTAAAATTAGTATTCAACATTGCATACTAAATACCTCTGCATATTTAATACTCCTATCCTCAAATAGAATCATTAAACAAGCAAACATAATAGCAATCTACCAAAATAGTACAGTCTGTAAAGAATCCAAGAGTGTCAATACTTCCCTAATTCCAAAAGTTATGAAAATCTACCACACTGTAGAAAATTTATCAGAGCTTATTTTGCAAAAAAATTAACATTTTATCACATTCTGACTTTTCTAGGGAATATTTGCAACATCGGTAAACTTTCTGTTTTCAAACAGCAACATGTAGACTTGCAAAATAAGCATGGCAAAGGCTACACTTGACACTTTTATTGAAATAAAAGATGCAAAAAAATATTCTAAATAACAGCAAGCAAATCCTAACAAAATAAATTGATGCTCCAAGCGAAACACATATCATGTGACGAATGAAAACATAGCTCCAAGTGAGGTGACCGATAATGTTGGAGACGAAAGAGGGGATGCCTTCTGGGGCATCCCCTAGCTTAGTTGCTTGTCTCTTCCTTGAATATCACCTTAGGGTGCCTTGGGCATCCCCAAGCTTAGGGTATTGTCACTCCTTATTCTCCTCATATCGACATCTCACCCAAAACTTGAAAACTACAATCACACAAAACTTAACGGAACTTTGTGAGATAGGTTAGTGTGATAAAGAGCAAACCATTTCACTTTGGTACTGTCAAAGACAAGATTCATAATTGTTTACACACAATGCCTACTGTAGCATATCATTTACACAATTTATATTGAGCAATATAAGCCATAGAAACTAGAAAACAAGCAAACTATGCATTGAAAACAGAATCTGTCAAAAACAGAACAATCTATAATGATCTGGATAACTACCATACTTCTGCTACTACAAAAATTATGAAAAAAATTAGGAACACGTGAGAAATTTCTATATTAAACTTCTGCAAAAAGAATCAACTCAAAATCACTCCTCTGTTAAAAATGAGAATCATTTTCGTGAGCGCAAAAGTTTCTGTTTTTCAGCAAGATCAAATCAACTATCACCCAACATGATCCCAAAGGCTTTAATTGGCACTTTATTGAAACAAAAGCAATAAAACATGATCAATACAGTAGCTTAATCATGTTAGCACATAAAAACAGTAGGTAAAAGTGTTTGGTTGTCTCCCAACAAGCGCTTTTCTTTAATGCCTTTTAGCTAGGCATGATGATTTCAATGATGCTCGCATAAAAGATAAGAATTGAAACATAAAGAGAGCATCATGAAGCATATGACTAGCACATTTAAGTCTAACCCACTTCCTATGCATAGGGACTTTGTGAGCGAACAACTTATGGGAACAAGAATCAACTAGCATAGGAAGGAAAAACATGCATAACTTCAAGATTTTCAACACATAGAGAGGAAATTTGATATTATTGCAATTCCTACAAGCATAAGTTCCTCTCTCATAATAATTTTCAGTACAATCATGAAGAAATTCAACAATATAACCATCACATAAAGCATTCTTTTCATGATGCATAGTCATAGAAATTTTGTTACTCTCCACATAAGCAAATTTATTCTCATCAATAGTAGTGGGAGCAAACTCAACAAAATAACTATCATGAGATTGAAAATTAAAATCATGATGACAAGTTTCATGGTTATCATTATTCTTTATAGCATACATGTCATCACCATAATCATCATAGATAGCAACTTTGTTCTCATCATCAATTGAAACCTCTTCCGAAATAGTGGATTCATCACTAAATAAAGTCACGACCTCTCCAAATCCACTTTCATCAATATAATCATCATAAATAGGAGGCATGCAATCATCATAATAAATTTTCTCATCAAAACTTGGGGGACTAAAAATATCATATTCATCAAATATAGCATCCCCAAGCTTATGGCTTTGCATATCATTAGCATCATGGATATTCAAAGAATTCATACTAACAACATTGCAATCTGCTCATCATTCAAATATTTTGTGCCAAACATTTTATTGACTTCTTGTTCTAACAATTGAGCACAATTATCTGATCCAGCATTTTCAAGAAAGATATTATAAAGATGATCAATAATATGATGCAACCTCAATTCCACTTTTTATTTAGTTTTCTTTAATAAACCAAACTAGTGATAAAACAAGAAACTAAAAGATTCAATTGCAAGATCTAAAGATATACATTCAAGCACTCACCTCCCCGGCAACAGCGCCAGAAAAGAGCTTGATGTCTACTACGCAACTTTATTCTTGTAGACACGTGTTGGGCCTCCAAGCGCAGAGTTTTGTAGGACAGTAGCAATTTTCCCTCAAGTGGATGACCTAAGGTTTATCAATCCGTGAGAGGTGTAGGATGAATATGGTCTCTCTCAAACGACCCTGCAACCAAATATAAGAAATCTCTTGTGTCTCCAACACACCCAATACAATGGCAAATTGTATAGGTGCACTAGTTCGGCGAAGAGATGGTGATAAAAGTGTAATATGGATGGTAGAAATATAATTTTATAATCTGAATAAATAAAAACAGCAAGGTAGCAAATAGTAAACAGGCACAAAAACGGTATTGCAATGCTTGAAAATGAGGCCTAGGGTTCGTACTTTCGCTAGTGCAATTTCTCAACAATGCTAATATAATCAGATCACATAACCACCCCTCAACGTGCGATGAAGAATCACTCCAAAGTTCCTATCTAGTGGAGAATATAAGAATAAATTGTTTGTAGGGTACGAAACCACCTCAAAGCTATTCTTTCTGTTCGATCTATTCAAGAGTTCGTACTAAAATAACACAAAGCTATTCTTTCCGTTCGATCTATCCTAGAGTTCGTACTAAAATAACACCAAAGCAAATTCATATTCATAATACTCAATCCAACACAAAGAACTTCAAAGAGTGCCCCAAGATTTCTACCGGAGAAATCAAGACAAGAACATGCATCAACCCCTATGCATAGATTACCCCAATGTCACCTCAGGAATCCGCGAGTTGAGTGCCAAAACATATATCAAGTGAATCAATACGATACCCCATTGTCACCACGAGTATTCAATTTCAAGACATATATCAAGTGTTCTCAAATACATAAAAGTATTCAATCCGATAACAATGAAATCTCAAAGGGAAAAACTCAATTCAGCACAACAAGATAGAGAGGGGAAAACACCATATGATCCGACTATATTAACAAAGCGCACGATACATCAAGACATGACATCTCAAGAACACGAGAGAGAGAGAGAGATTAAACACATAGCTATTGGTACAAAGCCTCAGCCCCAAGGGTGGACTACTCCCTCCTCATCGTGGTGGCCGTTGGGATGATGAAGATGGCCACCAGAGATGATTCCCCCCTCCGGCAGGGTGCCGGAAAGGGTCTAGATTGGTTTTCGGTGTCTACAGAGGCCTGCGGCGGTGGAACTTCTGATCTAGGTTAACCCCCGAGGGTTTTTGGAATATTTGTGAATTTATAGGGTAAAGAGAGGGTGCGGGAGGCCACCGAGGTGGGCACAACCTGCCTGGGCACGCTTGGGCCCCCAGGCACGCCCTAGCGGGTTGTGCCTCCCTCGGGGCACCCTAGGTGCTCCTCTGGCCCATCCTGGGTGTTCTGGTCCATAAAAAATCTCCAAAAAGTTTCGTGGTGTTTGGACTCCGTTTGATATTGATTTCCTGCGATGTAAAAAACAAGCAAAAAACAGCAACTGGCACTGGGCACTGGGTCAATAGGTTAGTCCCAAAAAATGATATAAAGTTGCTATAAAATGATTATAAAACATCCAAGAATGATAATAAAACACCATGAATACTTCATAAATTATAGATATGTTGGAGACGTATCAGTACCCGCGCGGGTGTGGTTGGGAAAGAGATGGTAGTACGTGCGCCGTGCGTGCACCTCTTCTCTTTGTGCACGTCCCCCACCTATGTGGGTGTGTGTGAGAGAGATACAAACCTAGACAGATGGCGTGTGTGTTCGTGAGTGTTTTTTGTTGGGGGGGGTGATTTCATGCATGTATTTGTGGGAATATGTGTCGATGATATCTCAAACAAAAATTTGACACATGCAATGTGTGTGAAATAGAGGCCTGTCTATATCATATATAGAGGGGGCGATCCACGAGAAGAGAGGGAGGGGTCATAGATATCGATAGAGTCGAAGAGACGATCAAGTGGGTTGGTGCGAGATCGATGAAGAGAGCCATCGAAATTGTGTGTGTGCAAGTCAAAGATATAGGGCGATTGACCTACAGGAACGTCAGAGGGCACATGGCAAGTTTGTGTGTGGCAGGGAGACACGACTAGAGCGCTCGATGTATCGGCGTGTGTGGGGGGGGGAAGGGGGGGCAGAGACCTAACTAGAGAGGTAGAACGACTCGTATATGTGTTGAGAAGGAGACCCAGCTATGTCTTGAGGGAGATCAGTCGACATCCATACATAAGTGAAGGACGGGAAATAGGTTGGGACAGAGAGAGAGAGAGAGGAGAGAGAGAGAGGGGGAGGGAGGGAGAGGGGTAGAGTGCTAGATGGGTGATGGAGTTGCTTCTCAAAGATGGTGGGAGAGGCCTGCTAGATAAACTAAGGGTAGAACTGCAATATTATCAATAAGAGTGGGGATGTGTTTCTGTGTGTGCGTGTGCGTGATAGATGTGTCGGGACGCATGCATGGATGATGAAGGGGGATCATGTGTTTGGTAAGCAAACCTAACTAGATCAGTAGATCAATTGTTGTTTGCCGGAGGAAGGGAGAGACATAACTAATGAGGTAGATCGATCGACGTGTGGGAAAAAATGAGTTATAACGACCTAGCAAGCTATATGTATAGCGGGAGATCGGTCGGTGTACATCCATTTGTTAGAGGCAAATAAGGCCCGGCGAGATAGACAGACAGAGAGAATGGAGCTAGGAGGTGGTGCGAGAGGCCTAGCTACTAGCTAGATAGGGGGAGGAGTGTGCGATTGTGAGATCGATGAAAAGAGGGGCGAGAGTTTACACGTGTGTGGGACCGCATGAGAGACACAAGGCATGGACACAGAAAGGAGGAGATGGACGTGTGTATGTTGTAGGCAGACATCGCTAGAGAGGTTTATCGATCGGTGTGTGTCGGAAAGGAGTTGTGGAGACTGTGGGAGAACGACCTAAAGAAAAAAATGAATGTGCGTGATGGATAGAATGTTGAGGGAGGGGGAGGGCAAGGAGGGCATGTGCATGCACGAGAGAAAGTTAGTGCTAGCTACAAAGGTTTGAGGATTGTGTGGGTGTAAGAGACTAACAAATATCATAATTCGATATGAAAGTGGATTTATATATTGGAATAGGAGATCATAGTGTTATAAACATATGCATGCATGAATATAGTGGTGATACGCGTGCTGTGGTTTTGCACATGTTATACCATAATGTGATAATGCATGGTGTTTGCAACTCACAGCTAAATATCGAACAATCTAAACCATACTATACATCGAACAATCTCAAATTTTATTTGAATTTGTCAAAATGTGTGGCGTTTGCAGCTCACAACTAAATATTGAACAATCTAAACCATACTATATATCGAACAATCTCACATTTTATTTGAATTTGTGGTAATGTGTGGCGTTTGCAACTCACATCTAAATACTTGTAGGCGTAGGGGGCAGGGCACCTGTGATAAACACATTATACATATGAGACATGGTTTAGATTATGAAGATCTAGCTAGAGCTTGAAATGTACCGTGATTTGAAATCAACATGAAGTGGATTCAAAAAATCGAGTTCGAGTTCATATAGTACACATAGTTCATATCTAACTCGACAGTAATCATGTGGTGTGTTGTGAAGATAATACACAAACGATGGTTTTACTTGACAATAATAATGATTGTAGATCTTATTAAAATAGAGAAACCAATTCAAATGGTTTGACTTCACAACAATCATGATTGTAGATCTTATTCAAATAGAGAAACCAATTCAAATTTAGTTCATATTGAAGCGGTAGTATATGCGTTTGGAATGCACTAAAATGTTCATTTGAGTAGCAGGTTGCATGCATTATACACGTGGCAAAATATTTTAATTGAACATAACATGAATTCAAAGTTTTGAATGACATTCGTAGTGCGAATTGATTTGGTACAGTACACAGGACTAGACTCTCTTGTGTGGTGCGAATTGATTTCTTTTTGTTTTTTTCGTCGACGGAAGTGCGAATTGATTTGGTACAGTACACGTTAGGCTTGTCCGGAAATTTCAAACCGCGCCTTGTTACCCCGAAATATTTAAGATATATCTTTGTCTCGTTGTGCTCCGAAAACTCCCTCCATCTCAACCCGCGCCTTGCTATCCCAAAATTACAACGCGCGTGAAAACTCCCACCTCCTGCGAAATCCCGACACACGAAATGCCTGTGATACCCCTGAACCAAAAGACCAGCCTAGCTCAAATCGGTGGGGGTACTTTCGTAACTTACCCCACATTTTGGACAAGCGCGTCCCTAAGCCATGGTTCCCACTCCCATCCCATCCGCCCACCCATTCGCACACCGAGGCCGCGAAAACCCGTGAAGCCCCACACCCTCCTCCGTCCGCCACCCAGCCGGAGCCTCTTCCCCGAAGACGTCGTCCACAGCAACACCTCGACGTCCCTCATCCACCGTACCGGATGAGGATCCGTCGTCGATCTCGTCGGTTCAGCCACCCCGTCCTCCACCTCCAAGGAGCTGAACCAACGTTCCCCTCGTCTTTCGCACCACCTCCATTCCCACACCGTTGTCTTCACCTGCACCATCGGAAGAGCAGCATCATCACCATTTTCTCGGATGAAGTTGAGGCCTAATCGGCGCCACCAAAGAGGTTGTACACTAATCGCCGCATTTTCTTCTTGATTCGATCTCACGGTGCCGCCGGCGCTCGGTCCCGAGCCGACATGGCGCGGCTCCATCCACGGCGGCGTCGCCGGCCACTTCCTCCATGGCATCGCTCCCTTGGCAGTGACGTCCACATCAGTAGGAGTTGCTGCTACATTAGCTCTCGCTGCTGCTCTGCTCTTGCTCTCGATCCCTTGCCTGGTCTGCTCTTGCTCTTGCTCTCTATCTTGCTCTTGCTCGCGCTGTTGCTCTCGCTCTTGCTCTTGCTTGCGCTGCTGCTCTACTCTTGCGCGCGATGCTGCTGCTCTACTCTTGCGCACACTGCTGCTGCACGACCAGCAGATCCTGCTCTCCCTCGAGCCCCTGCAGCTGCTACCCAAGATGCTGCGACACGACCAGCTGCCCTGGCTGTCGCACGCGTTGCTACTGCTTTTCTGCTACTAGTGCGTTTGGTTTTGACAGTAAAATTCAGTTTCGACAGTAAAATTCAGTTTTTCGACAGTTAAATTCAGTTTCGACAGTTAAGTTCAGAGATGAGCGGCTGATGTATTTTACATCTAGCACTTTTTGGTTATGTATTTTACATCATCTATTGGAGATGCTATTAGAATTCCACTTAGGTTAACGTTGTCTCTCTTGTCCTACTCCAGCCTCGCCGTCGTACAACTCACCGGAGCTGCTCCAACGGCGAAACCCTCCATCACAGCAGAGCAGTACCCCGGGCTCCATCTCCAGACGCCTAAGATCTTCTTCCCCTCCTCCGACAGCCAAATCAGCCGGAGCATCATCACTGACCAACCCAATCACGCTGAGATCGACATGGCTTCGCCAAAGAGGTTGTACACTTGTTGCATCTCTTTTTTACTCTACGTGTTATATATATATATATTATATATATTGTCCACTGAGCACACGTAGTAACGTAAAATACGATTAGTTTCTCCTACTATATGACAAGCAGTGAGGTACCAGGCAACTTAGCTATCCGTCATGGACTCTCTTGAATGCCATCATTATTTATCTTTGCGCGTTTGAGCTATGCATTTGTAGATGAGCCTGGGAGTTGAGCTAGTAGGGCAGTGGCCTGGGTCCAAAGTAGTAGAAGTGGCACAGAAACATTTTTTGAGTGTAGGATTTTCCCTGCTCATGCCTTCCTACTAGAATCGCCAGTGCTTGAAAGGAAAACTGAAGGAAAAACATAGGAATTGGAAAGTTTCCTATGCTACTACTATTCATGCATTTGGTTCAAAGTAATGGAGCAAAGGAAAACTATAGGATTTGTTCCTTTAGTGTCTCCTTGAAACAAAAACCGTAGGAATTTTAATATCCACTTGTCTTCCTTTTCAAATTCCTATTCATGAAGAGAGTATGATCAATGTGTTACTTGCCTTGCTGACGATCCGCAAAACCTAGTGACTCGTAGTAGCACGCTTCGCACTCCGGGAATTCTATCGCAAACAAACAATAACATACATAAGCAATCAAGCAAAGATGCGTGGGTAAAACTCAAACAAGAAGATCTAAGCAGAAAGTTCAACTGAAGAACTCCGGTTTGCAAAAAGAATCAAATCGAACGGAGCAACGAAACTCAAACTGCGAAAGAAACAAGATCCAATTACTAATCTGGACTAAAGTCAAATTTTACAGTACCAAAATCTTGTTCAAGTTGGTTAAACAAAAAGAGGGCTTCGAGACGAAGATCTAGACGCTTGTTTCACCTGATTTGGATAAACGAGCGAAAAGATAAACTAAAACGAAGTTTAGGGCAAAAATCGCGATCAGAAATAATCGCGGAAAACCCTGGAAAAAGAAAAACTGATGAACAGGCTACTGAATGAACATTCGCTGTCTGTGACTAATGAAAGAATGGCGTTCGTTAAAACGAACGTACGGACGAACGTCCGCTATTTAACCGAACCGCAGAAAACCGAAACAAAACCGATCTATAAAAAAACTAGATCTAGGGTTCAAAAAACCGAACGGTTTTTCTAAGAAAACCGACGAACGGCGAGGCGGCGGCGGCTACCTCCGGCGAGGTTCCGGCGGCGGCGCGGCGAGGCGAGGCGGCGGCGGCGGCTGGCGGCGTCGGGCGGCGCTAGGGTTCGGGCGGCGGGGCTGGCGACTTGGAGCGGGGCCTCGGGCCTCCCGGCTTATAAAGGCCGGCCGGGCTCAGTGTCCAGGTCGGACACGGCCCGGTTAGGTCGGTTGCGTTTTTTTAAACTAGACGCCGAAAAACAAAGAAAAGAAATACTAAACGGACTCCAAAAATCCTGAAATAAATTTTCACGATCCTCTAATAATAATGCGGACTAAGTGAACATTTATTTGGGCCTCTAGTGCAATTTTGAAAAACGCATATTTTTCCTAATTCAAAGAAAATAACGATAAAACCAAAATAAAAATGTTTATTTGATTTTAATATTTTTCCTCCAATATTTCATTTATTTTGGAGAAGTCATATTATCTCCTCTCATACTCTTTAATACGAAATATTTTCGGAGAGAAAAATAATAAAAACCAAAGTGATCCTTGTTTCAATATTTGATAAAATTCAAATATGAAACCGGTGAAATCCCCAACTCTCTCCGTGGGTCCTTGAGTTTCTTAGAATTTCTAGGATCGCAAAACGAAATGCAATAAAATATGATTTGCATGAATGACCTATGTATAGCATTCCAAATTGAAAATTTGGGATGTTACAAAGCACAAGACTAAGAGTAGTATCATAATAGCATTATAACCGTACATTTTCTTGTGGTTTGACTTAATCTCACCATGCTTCTTTGCATCCTGTGATCTTCCAATTCTTGTGAACCGAACACCCAGATTGGCAGAAATACCGTGTTTTTAAATTCTCTATTTTGCACGTGCACTCCTATCCTATTATTGTGTATTTCCTATCCCTGCGTTGTTAGAATCCTCCAATTCAGACGAGCCCTCACAGAATTACTTCTCTTACAGATAGTTGTCAAAGAAAACCTTGTGTGGTTTGTCCCGCTCCTGCTGCGCCGTCGTCCACCCCAGCTCAGCTGCTCCAACGATAGAAGAGTCTAGCACAGCAGGGATCCGGCCTCCAGACTATCTTTCGCCGCCTCAGATCTTCTTCCCTGCCACCGACAGCCACGACAAATGCATTACCACCATCAACCAAGCAGATGACCTCGAGGACTACACGGGTCCACAAGAGAGGTCACACTCTTTCGTGTCTGCTTACGTTATGCATCGCTTAATATTACATGCTACTTTATCGTCATGTTCACCAATTAGACTCTGAGTCAGCTCCAAACTAATGGTCAAACTTGAGTTTTTAAATGGTTGTGGGGTACATATCGGGGCCGCAATCAATAGTATCTATCTACTATCTGGTTAATCTCTGGTGTCTAGCTACTATGAGTTTCATGTTGGGTGGTAAACAAACAGTAAAGAAGCCATTATCTGTATTTTTTTAACTGAAGCCATTATCTGCCTGCTCTCATTGGTTTTGGGTCTATCCACATGTTTCTACCATCACTCTGGATTTCTGCATGCACTCCTTACATAATCTCACTATGTTTTATTCCTATGCATCTCAGTTATTGTACACAATGGAACTGAACATGTAGAGCAAAAGAGACGAGCCTTGCGTGGCAATAAAATTTCATGCAGACGTCGCTTCATGGTAGGCGCAAAGGCAGCCCCCCTCCACTCATTTCGGATTGTAATCGAGAGGAAGATAACTGTTCTGAGGGGGGTTCGGAAGGAGAAGACCACTCCTATTTACCCTCTGAGGTCTTTTCTCTAACTTGGCATGCTGATGTTGGTTATATCATGCATATGGTGCCTTGCATTGCTTACTTTATACATCAAACATGTCATCTGCTTAGTTTAGACATGCTTTGTGTGAATGCCATTTGTTTAGTTTCTTCATCGTATATGTGAATTATGCGACGCCATCTTGTTTAGCCAGGCATCATATATGTGAATTTTGCTATGCCATCCTGCTTAGCCAGTCATCTTATATGTGAATTATATCAGGCCATCCTTTTTTTCATTACGTATTACATTTGTCAACAATGTTAGTACATTCAACTACTCTTCGTGTGCATCAGCCATTTGACACGGTGATGGAAAATTCTAGAGTGAAAACAAGGTCTTCAGAGCAGACTATGCTATCTGACAAAGCGCATATCTCGCTGGTTACAGATAGCTCCTCAAAGGAGGATTCGAAGATAGATGACCAGTCCTATCCCCCCCCGATGTGTATGCTCTAACTTGGCAGGGTTATGTTGCTCATATCGTGTGTATGGTGTCTTGCATTGCTATGTCATTTGATTAGTTTAGACATGCTTTGTGTGAATGCCACCTATTTAGTGTCCAATTACCATATATGTGAATTATGCATTTCCATCTTGTTGCAAGACACTATATATGTGAATTATGCAATGCTATCTTGTTGCAAGGCATTATATATGTGAATTATGTAATGTCATGATGTTTAGCCAATCATCATGTATGTGAATTATATCATGTTATCCTTTTTTGTATTACGTGTTCCATTTATCGACAATGTTTGTATATTCAACTACAATTCCTGTGCATCAGCCATTTGAAGCGGTGATGGAAGTATCTGGAGTGAAAACAAGGTATTCAGAGCAGGCAATGCTACCTGCTGAAGCAGACATCTTGTGGTTATAGAGAGCTCCTCAGAGGAGGATTCAGAGACTGATGACCAGTCCTATTTCCCCCCTGAGGTCTATGCTCAAACTTGGCAGGGTTATATTACTCATGTCATCCATGTTGTCTTACATTGCTTAGTTTTTACATCATATATGCGATTGTCATCTGCTTACTTGCTTACTATATAAATCATATATTTGAATTATATCATGCCATGATGTTTACATACACAACATCTATCTGAATTATGGCATGGTAACCCATTTAATAAGGACATCATATAGTTATATCATCTCATCCTGTTTAGTGTTTACAGTCATCATATTTTGAATTATGTCATTCTATCCATGAATTACATCATGCTATCATGTTTCCATAGGCTGCATGTATGTGAATTATGGCATGCCAACCTATTTAATAAACACATTATATAGTTATATCATGTCATCATGTTTACATAGTCATCATATTTTGAACTATGTCTTTCCATCTTTTTAGTTAGTCATCATATATGTGAAATTGTGTCATGCTATCCTATTTAGTTAGCCGTCATATATGTGAAATTGTGTCATGCTATCATGTTTGGTTACACAACATAAATGTGAATTATTTCATGCCCTCTTTTATTCCCCACTATCCATTGCACATGTCTATCATACACTGTCTGTACATTCAATTACTTTTCTTGTTTATCAATCATTTGAATTGGAGAGGGTGATGGCAGTATCTAAGGGAGTAACAACACGGTCTTCAGAAAAGATAGTGCTACCAGTTGATGCAGATAGAACCACGGTTGTACTTGCCCAATAACCAGCCCCACCACACATAACCCAGACTCTTGCAGATTGTACCCCTACCCAGTTGGACAGAGAAGCAACTACACCCCTTCTAACCCCAACCCTAATAGATAGTAACCCAGTTCTAGTTGACACAACATTGTCTCCACCACATAGCACCCAAACACGAGCAGTTAGTAAGCGAACTGCAGTGCTCAAAGCACGAGGACCACCACTCCAAATCCCAACTCAACGCTTAAAGCAGAAGAAGTATTGTTCTCAGGTCAGGTTCTGTAGCTATGGTTCATACTCCTTTGCTCTTGCATCACTGTATTTACTCATACCAACTATTTTCAAATTTGAAGGGTGGAATTGAAACTCCAATGGCGCAACAGGTATGTTTTAAACCTATTTCTTTAACTGGTTTGCTGTTGTAACTTGCTCTATGTTGATTTCAGTTTCAATTGAATAAACAGTTATGTTCTCATGTCATGCACATTACAAGTGTTGTTATTGCTCTGTAGTTTCCCACACTTATATTCTGTCTATCCTGCTTTGTCTTGAACAAATATTATTTGAACTATGTCTCTATCTTGGCAACAAAAACTAGAAAGATATGGACCATAAAGTGACCATGGTACATAGATATCTGTTTGTTTCATGTTGTTATCCTCTCCACTTTACTACTGAACTGATTTACCAAAATGAGTATCACATACAACATGGTAAACCTGTGATGTGTTTTCTTGTTTCTGTTTTAGAATGCAGACAAAATATTGGAGAACAGTACCCCATTATGCAATGGTAAAGGAAGTAATGCAGATAAGGTTCAAGATAGTGAGACATCCCTGTTGGTCTCCAAGAAAGCTGATAAAAACTATATTGATGACAGTGAGAGAACCCAAAAGTCCTGTCTTGATGTAGTGTTTGAGTTACTGGCCACTACTGCTGACACAAGCTCTTCGAACTCGCTGCTTGAATCAGTTCGTCTTCTTGAGTCTCAACTTCAAGTTGAAAGACATCGATCAGATGTGCTGCGACAGGAAGCTGAAGGAATGAGGAAGTCCCTGCAGAATTCAGATGCATACTTTCTGGTGCAACAACAAGCGCTGGAGGATTTAAGCGCCAAACAAGAGAAAGTTAATAAGCTTGCTAAGCATCTTGCCAGCATTATGGGTACCCAGGATATGTTTCTTGAGCTCTTCTGAAGTGGTTTCAGTTCTGGACTTGTTTTGCTAAGGCGTTTATTTGCACTGGTCGCCAACTTTGACAACCAGTGTATGTGATATGCTGCTTTGTTCCCTATATTTGCACTGGTGGCGAACTTTGATGCCCAGTGGATGTAATATGTGTAATAGTCGTGATAGCCTAGCGTAAGTTGCTTGCTTATTTATTTCCTTGTTGTCTTCTTTATTTGTTTGCTTGTAGTCAGTGCAGTTCTTTTTTCGCGGTTTGCAAGTGGCCGCAATAACCTATTTTTTAAAACTAGGCCACAATAACCATGGGCTACATATTTACTGTACTTACCATGGGCCTCCTATGGGCCGTAGAAATAATGGGCCTTCTAAGGGCGGAAGAAACAATGGGCCTTCTATGGGCCGTACAATCAATGGGCCTTCTACAGGTCATAGCATCAATGGGCCTTCTACGGGCCGTATGATTGATCGGCCAAACATGGGCCTATAACAGACCACATTATGGGTCGTAAACGGGCTAGATTTGGAATCGTCCGTTCATGGGCCGACCATAAAGGGACGTCGTTAATCGGCTGTATTTGATGACGCTATGGAAACGGCTGTCGGTGTCAAAACCGACCGATCTCGGGTAGGGGATCCCAAACTGTGCGTCTGAGGATCGAAGGTAATAGGAGGCAGGGGACACGATGTTTACCCAGGTTCGGGCCCTCTTAATGGAGGTAATACCCTACTTCCTGCTTGTTTTACTTTGATGAGTATAGGGGTTACACGAGTTGATCTACCTCGAGATCGTAATGGCTAAACCCTAGATGTCTAGCTGTATGATTATGATTGCCTCTACGGACTAAACCTTCCGTTTATATAGACACAGAGGGGCCTAGGGTTGTACAGAGTCGGTTTACAGAGAAAGGAATCTTCACATCCGAACGCCAAGCTTGCCATCCACGCAAAGGAGAGTCCCATCCGGACACGAGGGAAGGTCTTCTATCTTGTATCTTCTCGGCCCATTAGTCCGGTACATATCACATAGCCCGGACGCCCGAGGACCCCTAATCCAGGACTCCCTGAGTAGCCCCTGAACCAGGCTTCAATGATGATGTGTCCGCTCACAGATTGTCTTCGGCATTGCAAGGCTGGTTCCTCCTCCGAATACTCCAAAGCAGTTGGTCAAAGAACTATGTTCGGCTTTGTATAACAGTCACAACCCTGAACCACAAGGGCAAAATACTTTAACAAAAATGAGCCGTGTCTACTGACAGCCTTTTCAGCGAGACATTATGTTCTGGCCTTATTATCATTTTGAAACGTTTTTTAGCCTCTCGCTTCGTATTTTGAGGCGCGGTCCTCATTGACACGTCTTGTCAAAGCAGAAATCATGTCCCCTTATTGCGGGATTCTCATCAATACGGGTTTGGGTAATCCAACCGTGCCGTTTGCACGACCCCTTGGGAATAGGCGAGCTTTAAGGCTCGTGGGGGGGGACGCTTGATATTCACCGCCTTTATAAGAAGATAAGGACCCGTCTTTTTACCCCACGCCTTCTTCCTCCTCAGCCCATCCGCCCTCGAGCTCCAATGCCCGAGTTCAATTCTTTCCGTCCCTAGCAAACACTCCAGCCATGTCTGGATCTGGCGCTCAGGGCAAGTGGATAGCCTCCTCCGTCAAGGAGGAGAACATCAAGGAACTCCGGGAAGCGGGGTACTTGGCCGCGGAAATCGCCCACGGCTTCCTACCAAAAAGCAGATCATCCCCACTCCAGAGTCCAATGAGAGGGTAGTATTTATCCCCCACTTTCTCCGTGGACTAGGGTTTCTTATCCACCCTTTTGTCCATGGGCTCATGTTCTTTTAGGGGCTAGACTTTCACGATCTAGCCCCAAATTCCTTCCTCCACATCTCGGCATTCATCGTCATGTGTAAGGCGTTCCTCCGCATCCCCCCACTTCGGATTATGGCTCAAGGTCTTCAATGTGAAGCCGAAAGTGGTCGACGGTCAACATGTGGAGTGCGGTGGCGCCATGGTGAGCAAGCTCCCCAACGTCACTTGGCCCCAGGGGGCCTTCATGGAGATCGTGAAGGGATGGCAATCTATATCAAAGGACCTCGCGACGCCACATGGGCCGCCACTCCTGAATTCAAATATGGGCCTCCAATGCGGCTCACATCATGGGTTAAAAGGGCCTGGACTAGGCATCATCCAACAAGGTGATGACGTTGCAGAAGCGCGTCAAGGGTGTGATAGAGAAGAACACCAGCCTCGCCGATGTGATCCAGGTGATGCTTTTTCACCGGATTCTCCCCTGCCAGCGCCGGACTCTCCATATGTGGGAGTTCAATCCGGCTGGCCCTCGAACCCTGCAGCAATTCTTTGGCACGATGCACGAAGGAATCTGGAAGCTGCTTTTCAAGGCCCAGAAGTCGTGGCCGGGGACGACCGAAGACCTCGGCCTCGACTGCGCTCACCAGGCCACTCCAGTTAGTTTTCAGATTTCCAAACATAACCTCTACTTGTAGATTCGAGGAGTATGCTAAGCCTTCCTTTTCTCCTTCAGGGCTAGACGAAGAAAGTGGAGCGGAGATGCTGGTTCTGGCACCGTACCAGGCGCCGGAGAAGAAGGGCAAGGAGGCCAGAAGTGGCCTCCGCCGTAAAGGTACTTCAGACATCGCGTCCGAAGACACCGAGGTTCTCTCCTCCCACGAGGGAAACGAAGATGAAGAGGACGAGGAGGAGAGCAATTCTCCCCTCAAGGGGGGAGGGATAAGAAAAGGGTGGCGGTCGCGGACCTAGAAGCGGAGGCGTCCAAGAAGGGGAAGATTTCCCTTTCGGATGATTCGTATTCGGACACCGAAGTCATCCTCGAGCGGCGCCTCCGGCCGAATTGTAAGTATTTGAAGATAATATACATACGTCTGGCCTTTTATAGATCGTAGGATAACATTTTATTTACGTATTTTCAGTCCGACCCATGATCTCCCCCAACAATCGTCGTCTTCGGGAAACTCGTTGGCGCCGGAGATGATGCAGAGCGAAACGCCTCTGCGAGCCTCTCTGCCACGAGCCGCAGATGACACTGAGGTGTTGTCCCAAAGGACTTCTCCAGGCCAGGGGGAGATGCGGAAGGCTGCTGAAACGGCGCGAGAGGGTAATGCCTCGACTGCCGAAAACATGGGGGATACTACCCCCATGGAAACTGACGACGGGAGCCTGGATCAGTCCGGCCCCCAGCCGAATACCACTCCGGAGACCCACATGGCTCCGGAGTCGAGAGAGCAACCCTCTTCAAGGGAAGGGGGAGTGCCGACTCCACCGGCGACCTCTATCAATCCGGAGGTGCCGGATATGTTGAGGGAAGCACTTCAACGTGCTTCTGTCATGGAAGAGCACCGTACCCTGATGGGTACGGTGGTTGAGAAGGTTCAGTCTGCCAAAAGCGATCTGAACGAAGCTTTCACTAGCCTGTTAACAGGTTTTGAGGTAAGTGATATAACATGCTTTAGCCGCTTTTCGTATTCGAGGAATATGCCTGTATATAGATAGTAGCCCCTGAGACTCTGTTTGGGTCTTTGGAAAAAAGAGCCAGATAGAGGATCAACTAGTCGCCGGAGATAACGCGTTCATCTATTTTGTTAAACAGGCTTCATTGTTGGCGGCTTCAGCTAAGGATGCTGAAGTGTACGAACTGCAGCAGAAACTAAAGCTGGCTGACGATGAGATCGATCGTATTAACAAGCGGTTCAATGAGGCCCAAGGTATGCTTTTTAAAAAGACCCCTTTACAAGCCTAAATTATAATGCAAACTCAGAGTTTAAGCTCATGCGCTGCTATGTAAATGATTGTAGGCAATGCGACCGAGGTCGAGGCCCTCAAGAGTGTCCTTGCTGAAGCCAAGGAGGAGGCGAGGGCAAGCAAAGCAGCCACAGAGAAAGCGGCTGCGGATGTAGAGGCCGAAAAGGCCGCCCGCCTTCAGTATGAGGCGAGGGTGGCCGAAGTCGAGCAAGCGCTCCAGGACGCCGCCAACAAGTGTGAGTCCTTGGAGGAGAGTAACAAGGCCCAAGCGGCCGAACTCACCAAGGCTCTTCAAGCTACAAAGGAGGCGCAGTCCGAGTCCCGGGCGGCTCGCGAGGAGATCAAGCAAGCCAAACAGAAGCGGCTGGTAAGCCTTTTCTTTTACAGAGTATATTCGGTGGTCGAAGATATGCTTTGCTAAATCGACTGTGGAGTGCTCAGATGCTTTTACGGATCTCCCGAGGAGTGTTGCCGACGCCGCCCAGTATTTCCGGGCCCAAGAAGGGAACGCGACAGAGAAGCTCTTCTGGTCGCAGTACTTGGCGCCGGAGCGACCAGCCCTGCTGAACAATCAGATGATGCAGCTGGCAGAGCTGCATAGGATGTCCGGTTTGGCCGTGAAGGACATCATAGTCTGGCTATGGCCAGCCGGACCCATTCCGAGCAGCTACTTCGGCTTGGTCAAGCGGCTTGGCGATGCCTTGCCCCGAGCAGAGGCCGTGAAGCACTCGGCATGTATAGAAGGTGCACGAATGGCCTTTGCCCGTGTTAGGATGCACTGGGCAAAGATGAAGGCCGCCGTCGTGGCGGTTGAGGGTCCGCTTGGAGGCAAGGACCACCGCAAGCCGAAGCGCTATTTCGAAGACGTCCTCGAGGGTGCCCGTTTGATAGAGTGTCAATGCTCGAAGGATATCATGTTCGAGTAAATGTATCCGGGTTACCCGGACAATGTATTATAAACCCAGGTTGTGTAATATATTGTATGCATTTATCTTAAAGTGTTATTCCCCCTGTGCGGTCGTTTATAATTCTTGAGAGTTTACCAGTTGTCGGCTTCAGCCCCCACGTAGATACTACGGGGGTGTTCGGAATAGCGCGTAACCACACTTGACCCAACGTCTTGATCCATAAAGGAGGTGGCAGCGCAGCGAACCAGGCAATTGAACTATACGGTTTTATCATTCTCACTTAGCCATAGGAGTTTGACAATGGGACTATAGGGTAGCCCCTGGTGCGTATGCGGCTATCGAACTTGGATGCCTTAAGCGCTTGACTGGAAAAAGCCAGCCCTTCATGTAATACGGAAGAAATCGCTAGAGATTTAGTAAGTCACTTTATTGCTGACCAGCTCTTGCCGCATCACGATAGTCAGTTTTCGGCTTTCTCTACTGAGGTGTTTGACCAGGCCAGCCGGAAACACAATCGCAGTAGTTCTCCCTTTACTACCTTAGCCGAAAAAATGGAACGTAAGGTAGCAAGCACAGGAGCCGGGCAACCCAACTATTGACCAAAGAAGTGATTCGGAGCCGATGCATATAATGCAGTATTCGGGACGCTGAAGTATACTCTAAGAGTGTTCGGACTTTCTATTGTTGAGAATATATATATGGCTTTGAAATAGAGCCCCTGGCGATTTAAGTCGTACCGAGGTGTATATGCCAATTCGGACATAAAGTGGGAAAACGGATTAAGAAATAAGCCAATACCGAACAAGGTTGGGAGAAACTGTTTCCATTATAGTCTGATTGGTACGTCAAAACATATTTTTGCAGAAGATGCCATAAGCATCAAGGCCATTTTACATGCCGAGAACAAGGGAAAGTTGTATACAGGTCCTAAATTTGAAAAGATGATCTTGAAGATCCTTTGGACACTCTGCCGCACGTCTGCGCCGCTTTTCCCCATAGTGTATGGTCCTTTGAGAGGATCAAAGATCGAGTGTATACAAGGGGCCTGGAAAAGAGCCCTAAGTACCATCGAAGAGTGGTGTGGGTTGTAAAGAACCTGAAAAAGAAAAACAAGAAGAAAAAGATGGAAGAATATAAGGTCCGGATAGGGTCGAGCCATGCCGTGGACCGTGTTTTCCATATGCCTCCGTCCGTGCCCATGGTATCTTTAGTGCGTAGTTACGTACGTGCGGTACGTATGCCGCCATCCAACTGGGGTTGTGACGGAGGCCGGATTGCTAATCTAGCTCTAGACGAGCCGGGCTGTCGTTCTGTGAGGTAGACCGCACTCGTTTGATAGTGTCCGGGGGCTTGACTGTCGGGGTAGTATTCGGCTTGATAAGGCCACCTTGTGCTTCGGCTGCGAGAGCCGCGGTATGCTCCTCGGTATGGAGGGAGCGCTCCATGTTTCCATTGACTGTAATAACGCCGCGAGGTCCATGTATTTTGAGCTTTAGGTAAGCATAATGCGGGACCGCGTTGAAGCGGGCGAAGGCGGTTCTTTCGAGCAGTGCGTGATAACCGCTACGGAAAGGGACGACGTCAAAGATCAACTCTTCGCTTCGGAAGTTGTCCGGCAAACCACTTCCAGTGTTACTGAGCCCGTGCAGCGGGCTTCAACACTAGGTATTACTCCTTTAAAGGTGGTTTTAGTGGGCTTGATTAGTGATGAATCGATGCCCATTTTGGGGACAGTGTCCTGATAAAGCAGGTTAAGGCTGTTGCCGCCATCCATAAGGACTCACGTGAGATGGAATTCGTTGATAATTGGGTCGAGGACCAATGTTGCCGAACCTCCATGATGGATACTGGTCGGATGGTCTCTGCGATCAAAAGTGATCGGACAAGCTAACCATGGGTTGAATGTGGGGCGACTGGCTCTATGGCATAGACGTCCCTTAGTGTGCGCTTGCGCTCCCTTTTGGGGATATGTGTAGCATATATCATATTCACCGTTTTTACCACGGGGGGAAATTTCTTCTGTCCCCCTGTGTTCGGTGGGCGAGGCTCTTCATCATCGTCCTCGCTGGGCGGCCCCTTCCCCTTATGTACGGCGTTTAGCTTGCTGGCCTGTTTAAAGACCCCACAATTCCTGTTGGTATGATTAGCAGGCTTATCAGGGGTGCCATGAATCTGGCAAGGCCGATCGAGTATTCTGTCCAAACTAGATGGACCATCCTTGTTTCCTTTGAATGGCTTCTTTCGCTGACCGGGTTTAGAGCCACTGAATCCGGTGTTGACCGCCGTGTCTTCGATATCTTCGTTATTCCTTCGACGCTTGTGTTTGTTGCGTCGTGGCTTGCCGTTGCCGTCCCTGGCTTCGGAGGTGCCAGGGTCGCTGGTGCTATTGCTTCTGCGAGCTAGCCAGCTATCTTCTCCCACGCAAAAGTGGGTCATAAGTGCGGTAAGGGCTGCCATGGGCTTTGGTTTTTCTTGGCCGAGGTGTCGGGCGAGCCACTCGTCTCGGACGCTGTGTTTAAAGGCCGCGAGGGCTTCAGCGTCCAGACAGTCCACACTTTGGTTCTTTTTAATTAAGAACCTGGTCCATAGCTTCTGATTCTCTGGGTTGCTGGACTATGTGACTAAGGTCATCGTCGTCTGGAGGCCGAACATAGGTACCTTGGAAGTTGTCTCTAAAGGCATCCTCCAAGTCTTCCCAACTGCCAATAGAGTTTTTTGGGAGGCTGTTTAACCAGTGCCGTGCTGGTCCCTTTAATTTTAGTGGGAGGTATTTGATGGCATGGAGATCATCACCACGGGCCATGTGAATATGCAGAAGAAAATCTTCGATCCATACTGGTGCTCACGGGTTTAAACCCTTCAGGGAACTGGTGCTCCATCACCTCATCAGTGAAGCATAAGGGGTGTCCGGCGCCTCTGTATCGAGCGATTTCGCGGCGCAGTTCGGATGAAGTCCGAATGCGGTTTTCGGCCCGGGTGAGGTTGTGCCTATCACGCCAGGCCTGATGGCCGTCCTCTCGCATTTGAGCATGCCCCCTTGACCCATAGTTTGATCTTGTCTGACCGGCTCATTTGTCCAGGTCCTTGCGTAGGTCACAAGTATAGCCCGGGGCCGCTGCCTCCCTGCCTCAACGGCGGGTGGCGCGGGCTGGTGTTCGGCGTAAGTGGCCGGCCTGTCCCGTCCACGTGGTGGTCGGTCAGGTTCCTCTGCGGGTTTATACTTTGGCGGTATTGGCTCAAGGGCCTCATCGTCGAATTATGGTAGCAGCTTGCGCTTCGGGTAGCTCTTGGTTGGGCGTTCGAGGCCATATTCCTCGGCTGCCAGGACTTTAGTCCATCTGTCATTGAGCGTATCCTGTTCAGCCTGGAGTTTCTGTTGCTTCTTTTTTAGGCTTCTCGCAGTGGCGATTAGCCGGCGCTTAAAGCGCTCTTGCTCGAGGTGTTCCTCTGGCACGATGAAGTCTTCATCACCGAGGCTCACATCCTTTTCGGAGATCGGTAGGTAGTTACTATCCTCCGAGTCCTCGTTCCTGACTAGATCGTCGGGGTTAACTTGCCCATCCTCCCAATCATCATGTTCGGATGTTGTCTCGACGGGGGCTTCGGGGTCTTCGGCATTCTCCGGAGTGTTATTGTCTCCGGTGCCGGTATTGTTGTCCTTTTCGCGACGTGATTTTGAGCGGCACCGCTGACGTCGACGCTTTGGAGGTGCTTCGGCAGGCTTGTCCTCAACCGGATCCTTCTTGCCGTCGTTGTCATCCTCTTTGGGTGTGTCTATCATGTACACCTCATATGTTGAGGTGGTCGTCCAACGTTCAGTAAACGGAGGGTCTTGGCCTTGTTTGTCTTCGGCATCGTCGTCCATGCCGTCGATGTCTTCGGAGGCGTAGTCCAGCATGTCGGTTAAGTCTTCGACAGTGGCTATGGAGTGGGTGGTGGGTGGGACGTAAAATTCCCTGCTCTTAGCCCCTAGTCCGGGTTGGGCGTAATTTGGAAGCGATTCCTCTGTAATGGCGAGGGATCGCATTAAGTCCAGAGCCTCGTTTAGGAGCGAGGTTTGGACAGGGAAGCGAGAGTCCGCGGGGCTGGCCGGGGTGAGAGCCTCCTGTCCACGCCTGCTTGATGCGGACCTCGAGAATTTGGATCTGGAGTCCGAGGGAGAGTCCGACACTTTAGTGACAAGGGGAGCCCGGTTCGTCTTCGGGTTTGCCGATGACGCAGTCCCCTCAAGATCTCCAGTAGCAAGTTCCATGATTGCAGGGAGTCCGGCGGGATCTAAACTCCCGTCTTCGGACCTGGTAGTCTGCTATGGATCTAAGGCCAGAGCGGTGGTCGGGGCCGCGAACCCTTCGAAGATCAAGTCTCCTCGGATATCAGCGACATAGTTCAGATTTCCAAAACTGATCTGATCACCAGGGGCGTAGCTGCCGATCTGCTCAAGGTGGCCGGTCGAGTTGGCACGTAGTGCGAAGCCGCCGAATACGAAAATTTGGCCGGGGAGGAAAGTCTCCCCCGAGACGGAATCGTTGTGGATGATCGAACGAGCCATCAAACCTTCTGTCGACAGCACAGAGGAACTCTCAATGAAAGCACCAATGTTGGTGTCAAAACTGGCCGATCTCGGGTAGGGGGTCCCGAACTGTGCATCTGAGGATCAAAGGTAACAGGAGGTAGGGGACACGATGTTTACCCAGGTTCGGGCCCTCTGAATGGAGGTAATACCCTACTTCCTGCTTGATTGACTTTGATGAGTATAGGGGTTACTAGAGTTGATCTACCTCGAGATCGTAATGGCTAAACCCTAGATGTCTAGCCTGTATGATTATGATCGCCTCTACAGGCTAAACCCTCCGGTTTATATAGACACCGGAGGGGCCTAGGGTTGTACAGAGTCGGTTTACAGAGAAAGGAATCTTCACATCCGAACGCCAAGCTTGCCATCCACGCAAAGGAGAGTCGCATCCAGACACGGGGGGAGGCCTTCTATCTTTGTATCTTCTCGGCCCATTAGTCCGGCCCATATTACATAGCCCGGACGCCCGGGGACCCCCTAATCCAGGACTACCTCAACGGCCCAACGGATTAACGGGCCGCAAACGGGCCGATTGTAACCACGGGCTGAATTTGGCCCACAAGCAGAAAAGGCCAGTAATGTGCCGTAAGTACTGAATGTTGGAAATGAGCCCAAGAATAAATGGGCCCTGAGAAGGCCGAAAGATATTGCGGGCCAGATTCACCACGGGCCGTTAATGGGCCAAGGGTTACAAAGGGCCTCATATGGGCCGAAAGACATCATGGGCCATACATGGGCCAGAAGTTACAACGGGCTGGAATCATATTGGACGGCCCAGATGAAGCTACTGGGCTTAATTCTGATAGGTCATAACAGCCCGTGAGTTAGCGGGCCTTAAATGGGCTATATACGAACATGCTGTTAATAGGCTTTCCGTGGGCCGGCCCGTTACCTTTTGACCAAGTCAAACGGGTCGGCCTTTTCACCAAAATGGGCCTCTATTGGACCGTGCCACATGTTGACGTATCATAGGCGCCTCATGTCCAATGAATGGATGACATATGTCCCTACAGTGAGCCAACAGGTGTTTCCTCCGGCCAATGAGAATTTTACACGTGGAAAATCCTCATTGGTCCAGGCTGTTAACGGGTTATCGGATCCAAAACTGGACCCGATAGCTTAACGGCGACCTGTTACGGTGGATGCCACGTGTCGGTTACCCTTGACGAAAATAGTTCCATGACGCGCCATTTATCGTCATGGAAGTGGACACTTCCGTGATGATAATTTTGGTAATGTCATGGAACACTTCTACGACAGCACAGGTATGACTATCTTGATTCTGCCATAAAATTGTCATGGATGTACATGCATGACAGAAAATGTGACCTACTGTGACAAACACGTATCATCACGGAAGTGTATCTTTTTGTAGTGTTTTGCACCGACCGATTATCTTTTCTTGGCTATGTAGTTACTCCATAGGGATTTGAAGTTGATAAAGCCAAGATTGAAGCTATTTAGAGTTGGCCGCAACCCAAAATGGTCACACAAGTGAGGAGTTTTCTTGGACTCGCTGGTTTCTATAGGGGTTTTGTGAGGGATTTTAGCACCATTGCTGCACCTCTCAATGAGCTTACAAAGAAGGATGTGCCTTTTGTTTGGGGTACCGCACAGGAAGAAGTCTTCACGGTATTGAAAGATAAGTTGACACATGCTCCTTTACTCCAACTTCCTGATTTTAATAAGACTTTAGAGCTTGAATGTGATGCTAGTGGAATTGGATTAGGAGGTGTGTTACTACAAGATGGTAAACCTGTTGCATACTTTTTTGAAAAACTGAGTGGGGCTAGTCTGAACTATTCTACTTATGATAAAGAATTATATGCTCTTGTTCGGACCTTAGAAATATGGCAACACTATTTATGGCCCAAAGAATTTGTTATACATTCTGATCATGAATCTTTGAAACACATTAAAAGTCAAGCAAAACTGAAGCGTAGACATGCTAAATGGGTTGAATTCATTGAGACTTTCCCATATGTCATTAAACACAAGAAGGGTAAAGAAAATGTTGTTGCTGATGCATTGTCTCGTCGTTATACTATGCTTTCACAACTTGACTTTAAAAAGTTTGGTTTAGAGACCATCAAAGAACAATATGTGCATGATGCCGACTTTAAAGATGTATTGCAGAATTGTGAATAAGGGAGAACATGCAACAAGTTCATCGTTAACGATGGATTTGTGTTTCATGCTAACATGCTATGCATTCCAGCTAGCTCCATTCGTCTTTTGTTGTTGCAGGAGATGCATGGAGGAGGATTATGTTGGGAATCGTTGCATGGAAAACAAAAAAGTTTCTACGCACATGCAATGATCTATCCATGGAGATGCATAGCAACGAAGGGGAGAGTGTGTCTATGTACCCTCATAGACCGTAAGCAGAAGCGTTTCACAACGCGATTGATGTAGTCAAACTTTCTTCGCGCTCCACTGATCAAGTATCGAACGTACGTCACCTCTGATTTCTGCACACGTTCAGCTCGGTGACGTCCCCCGTCTTCTTGATCCAGCAAGGTGTCGAGGTAGTAGATGAGTTCTGCCAGCACGACGGTGTGGTGACGGTGATGGTGTAGTGATTCTCGAAGGGCTTCACCTAAGCACCGCGAAAATATGACCGGGGCTGTAAACTGTGGAGGGGGGCGCCGCACACGGCTAACAATTGATGTTGTGTGTTCTAGGCGCCCCCCTCCCGACATATATATAGGTGGGAGGGGAGGAGAGTGTCGGTCTCAAAACCGGCGGATCTCGGGTAGGGGGTCCCGAACTGTGCGTCTAGGATCGATGGTAACAGGAGATGGGGGACACGATGTTTACCCAAGTTCGGGCCCTCTATACGGAGGTAATACCCTACTTCCTGCTTGATTGATCTTGATGAATATGAATGTTACAAGAGTTGATCTACCACGAGATCATAATGGCTAAACCCTAGGAGCCTAGCCTATGTGTATATGGTAATGAATGTCTCCTATCCGGACTATGCTCTCCAGTTTATATAGACACCGAAGAGATCTAGGGTTACATGGAGTCGGTTACATACGAAGGAATCTTCACAGCTGGTCGCCTAGCTTGCCTTGCATGCCAAGTAGAGTCCAATCCGGACACGGGTACAATCTTCGGTCTTCATGTCTTCACAGCCCATCAGTCCGGCCCATGGATAACAGGCCGGACGCCCGAGGACCCCTTAGTCCAGGACTCCCTCAGTAGCCCCTGAACCTGGCTTCAATGACAAGGAGTCCGGCGCGCTGATTTGTCTTCGGCATTGCAAGGCGGGTTCTCTCCTTCCGAACTCTAGAATAGTCTTCAGATGTAGTAAGTATATCCAGACCCGTGTATTTAATTGCAGAGAACAGAATATTTCACAAGTCCGACCTGCTGACAACTGTTTATGACATTGCATTACGCCTGCCCGGTTATTATTTCCAACCGTTGGCTAGCCCCACGCCCCAGGTCTCGGGACGCGGTTTTATCGGCATGTCTTGTCAGAGCAGGGATCGTGTCCCTTATTCACGGGATTTTCAATAATGTAAGAGGGGACGCTCAATATTCTGAGCCTTTATATAGGGACCCAGACTTGCCTTTCTCTTCTGTGCTTGCTTCTTCCCTAACCCCAGCCACCTCGAGTTCTAGCCTTCGGGTTCCAATCATCACCAACCCCAATCATGTCCGGGTCCAGCCGTTCAGGCCGGTGGGTGGCCTCTTCTGTCATGGAGGAGGATATTGCGAAGCTCCGCATGGCGAGGTATCTGACCCCAGAAATCCTTCATCGACTTCCCGCCGAGGGGCAGGTTATTCCCACCCCCAAATCTGGCGAGAGGGTAGTATTTGTGTCCCACTTCCTCCATGGGTTAGGGTTCGCACTTAACCCCTTCGTCCGGGGGCTCATGTTCTACTATGGGCTAGATTCTCACGATCTGGCCCCGGACTCTGTTCTTCTCATCTCGACATTCATCGTCACGTGTGAGGCCTTCCTCCGGACACCTCCGCACTTTGGTTTGTGGCTCAAGACTTTTGGCGTGAGGCCGCAAGTGGCAGAGGAGGAGCAGGCAGAGTGCGGCAGCGTTATAATAAGCAAGCTTGCCAGCGCGGTTTGGTTTGAAAGTTCTTTCGCCAAGTCTTCCGACCTATGGTAGCAGGGTTGGTTTTATATCAACGAGCCGCGGGGCTCCAAGTGGGCGGCTACGCCTGCGTTCTGACCCGGCCCTCCGATTCAGCTTGCCTCATGGATCAATAAGGGATTGGACTGGGAATTCGTCAATGAAGTGCAGACTCTGCAAAGTCGCATCCGGAGCCTCTCCAAAAAGGGCATCGATCTTTTGAACGTCGTTCAAGTAATGCTAGTCCGCCAGACCCTGCCATGTCAGCGGCGGCCTCTCCGTATGTGGGAGTTTAATCCAGAAGGGCGGCGGACTCTTCAGCACTTCTTCAGCGCTACGCACTAAGGAATGTGGAAATTATATTTCGGGGAGCGGGAGCAATGGCCGGACACCACCGAAGACGTTGGCCTTGACTGCAATCATCCAGACACTTCGGTAAGTATTCAATCTCCGAACACCTTCCATTCAAGCATCTCTTGATAAGATACTGAACAATCCGTCCCCATACAGGACTGGATAAAGAAAGCGGTGTTAATCTGGTGTCCGGCGCCCCTTCCCGAAGACTCTGCGACCGCCCTGCTGACGAGGATGCTGTCTCCAACACCGTACCAGGTGTCTGCAGAGTGGGGCGAGAGCGGGGAGCCCAGAAGTGATGCCCGCCCTGAGGACGAATTAGGCGCTGTGTTCGGGGAAACCGAAACCCTTTTGCCCAAGGGCAAAGGTGCAGAGGGGGCCCCCCATGGCAAGAAGAGGGCTGCTTCCGGAGATCAGGAGGGGAAACCTTCCAAGAAAGGGAAAACGCCAACGTCGGGCGGCTCGAGCCGTACAAGCGATGTCGATGTAGAGCTTTATGATGAGGACAAACTCTGGCCAAACCGTAAGTGTAGCGGGGTATTTTAATCATACCTCATTCCTTTCTTATTACCAAAGTAATCCTCCGACAAATGTATGTCCTCGCAGGTTAACTCCTGGTGTTTCTCAGTTGTCTTCCTCCTCGGGAGACCTTCTTCCAGAGATGATGGAGAGTGACACGCCTTCTCCAGCCTCCTCGCCCAACAGGGCGGATGATTTTGAGGTATCGTCTCGAGGGGCTCCTCCCAATCGACAGGTAGTGCAGGAAACAAAGAAGGCGTTACCCAAAGGTGGTACCTCTGTCACTGGGGATTCGGGAATCAAGTACGGCGGCCCCGAACTATCCGATTTACAGCCGGAGACAATTCGGGAGGCGAGTGGGCGGATCCCTTCAAAGGAATGTCGTACTCCGGCGGCGGTTTCCGGAGACCCTGGAGCGCCAAAAGCGCTGACGGACATGCTACGACAAGCGTCCGTTTCGGAAGAGCATCATGCTTTGATGGCCACGGTGGTCGAAAAGGTTTTATCCGCGAAGAGCGGGTTGAACGAGGCTTTTACGAGCCTTCTGAGGGGTTTTGAGGTTTGTGATGTAGTTTTGCCAATGGAGTTTTATTGACATAATGCACCTGTTGTATATGCAGTAGCCCCTGAGACTCGGCCTTCCAAAGGAAGCGATCGGAGGATCGAAAATATGCTCAGGTACTAACCTTGATTTAACAATGAATACAGGCTGCCTCCGCTCCTGCCGCTACCCGAAATACGAAAGTGGCCGAACTGCAGTGGAAGTTGGATATTGCGGAGGATGACATTGCATTGATCAACAGGCGTCTTGACGACTCACAAGGTATATATTTCGAGCATTCTTTACACCAATGTGCTTGTATTTTAAGCCTGACTCTAAAAAGAGTTTTATATGACATATGCATGAATGTAGATGGTGCTGCCGCCGTAGAGGCCCTTCGTGCGGAGCTGGCCCGGGCCAAGAAGCAGGCCCAGTTTAGTAATGCGGCTGCCGAAAAGGCATCGGCTAAGTTGAAAGCCGAACAAGCTGCACGGCGCCAGGACCAGGAGAAGATATCCACCATGGCGCATGAATTAGAGAATGCGGCTAGCCGCTGTAAATTTCTTGAGAAAGAAAATGAAGCCAAGATGGCTGAACTTGACAAGGCCTTACGAGAGGCGAGAGAAGCTCGGTCTGAATCCAGAGCGGCCCGTGAGGAGATCCGGCAAGCCGCGGATATTGCTGCTGGCAAGCCCTTTTTGCTGCAGACTAAGTTCGGCGATCCGAACTATGTTCAGCTTAACCACGTATGGAGTTCTCCGGACGAATTTTTAGACTTGCCGAAGAGTTCTTCCGATGCGGCGCGGTTTTACCACGCGCAAGAGGGGTGTGCAACGGAGAAGCTTTTCTGGTCACAATTCGGCGCGTAAAAGCGCCCTCTGCTGCTGAATGAACAGATGTCCCAGTGGGCCGAGCTGCATAGGATATCCGGCGCTGCCATGAAGAACGTCATAGTCCGGTTGTGTCTGACTGAGCCTGTTCCAAGTAGTTATTTCGGCCTGGTTCAGCGGCTTGTTGACGCGGTGCCACATATCGACGCTGTGAAGCGGTCGGCGTGCATTGAGGGTGCACGGATGGCCTTTACCCGAGTCAAAATGTTCTGGGGAAAGATGAAGGCCATCGTTGTTGCAGCGAGGAGTCCACCCAAGGGCAAGGACCGTTATGAGCCGAAGCATTATTTTGAAGACGTCCTAGAGGCCGCCCGCTTGATAGAGGGTCAGTGCTCGAAAGACATAATGTTCGAGTGATTTGTATAATGGTTGTAACAGACAACTTTATAGTTAATCTATTTATATTTTCCTCAAAAGCTTGAATTCCTCCTGTGCGGCCGTTTTAGTATAATCTAAAAGTTTTCCCATCGTCGGCTTCAGCCCCCTCGTAGGAAGTACGGGGGTGTTCGGCAAAGCATTTAATCACTCTTTATCCAACGTCTTGGTCCATAAAGGAGGTGATAATGCGGCGAACGAGGCAATCGGACTATAGGGCGTTAACACTTTCACTTAGCCATTGGAGTTTTACGGTGGGGCTACGATATAGCCCCTGGTATGTATACGGCGCATAGTGCCTTACATATGTTGATCTAAAAAAGATCCCTTGTGTGACACGGAGAATCACTAAAGATTCGAATAAGTCGTCAAGTGATTGACCAGCTCTCGCCGCATCATGGCAGTCAGTTTTCGGCTTTCTCTACTGAGGTGCTCATCCGGTCTAGGCCAGGGCACGATCGCAGTAGTTCTCCCTTTACTACCCTAGCCGATAGAGCGAAACATAGGGTAGCAAGCACAGGAGCCGGGCAACCCAACTATTGACCAAAGACAATGATTCGGAGCTGATGCATATAAGGCCAAACTTGCGACGCCGAAGTACGCTATAGAGCTGTTCGGACTTTTACTGGCGACTCGTTTCTTCCCATACCGGGCCCCTGGCAAGTTATGCCGAGGCGCGTCTTGTATGCAGCCGTTACGGCCGGACTCATTATAGAAAGAGCATGGAAGATTAGTTCAGATAAAGTTTACTGGGAGCGGAGCAATATGCCAATGATAAATATATATAAAGAGTAAAAACCACAACCGAGCTATTTGACATGCTCGGGGTTGGGAACAGAGGAAAAGGGCGTAGTACAGGCTCAAAATAAAGAGTGCGGTCTACAAAAGCTTATTTTGGACCTTCTGTCGCACGTTTGCGCCGCCCGTCCTCAGAGAGGGGAATCCTTAACGTAAGTGGCCCCTTAGGTGAGTGTACGGATCCGAACTCCGATAGAGTCCGATGTAGATGATGTCCTGATGGTCACCTGTTTTTAAAAGATGATAAAGAAAAGTAGGGAAAACATATAAAAAACGTTACGGGAAGGCTTGCAGGGTTGTCTATATTGTGGTTCCGCCGATGCCCATGGTATCTTGAGCGCGTAGTGATGTACGCGTGGTCTAAATCTTGCCAGTATAGTGGGTGGGTGGCTGAAGCCGAACTGCTATTTCCGTTCCGGGAGTGGTCGAACTTCGGAGGGAAACTGTTTCTGGCCCCTGGTGTTCGGCTGGCGAGCCGCTCCGTCGTCCTTATCGCCTGGTGGCCTCCTCCCCTTGTGCTCGGTGTTAAGCTTGCCTGCCTGCTTAAAGACCCAACAGTTTCTGTTGGTGTGATTAGCTGGCTTATCAGGGTGACCGTGAATCTGACAAGGTCGGTCCAATATCCTGTCGAGGGTGGATGGTCCATCCTGGTTTGCCTTAAATGGCTTCTTCCGTTGACCGGGTTTCGGATGGTGAAATCCGGCGTTGACCGCTGTGTCGCATAATCTTTCATTACTGTTGCGACTATTGTGTTCGGTTCGTCGTGGCTTGCCGTTGCCATCTCGGATTTCGGAAGTGCCCGGCTCACTGGCATTGTCGCGTTTACGAGCGAGCCAGTTGTCTTCTCCCACACAAAAACGGGTCATTAGAGTGGTAAGGGTTGTCATGGATTTGGGTCCTTCCTGGCCGAGGTGATGCGCTAGCCATTCATCCCAGACGCTATGTTTGAAGGCCGCAAGGGCTTTCGCATCCGGATAGTCGACGATTTGGTTCTTTTTGACTAAGAACCTAGTCCAGAGCTGCCTTGCTGACTCGCCGAGCTTCTGGACAATGTGAATCAAGTCATCGGCATCTGGTGGCCGGACATATGTTCCTTGGAAGTTGTCCCGAAAGGCGTCTTCCAAATCTTCCCAGTTGCCAATAGAATTTTCTGGCAAACTTTTTTAGCCAGTACCGAGCTGGCCCTTTAAGCTTGAGAGGTAGGTATTTAATGGCATGAAGGTCATCCCCATGAGCCATGTGAATATGGAGGAGGTAATCCTCAATCCATACCGCGTGATTTGTTGTCCCATCGTATGATTCGATGTTAATGCCCGTCTGGGAATTCGTGCTCCATTACCTCGTCAGTGAAGCAGAGAAGGTGTGCGGCTCCTCTATGTTGGGCCACACTGTGAAGCACCTCCGGCGGACTCCGCTTACGGTTTTCGGACCGAGCGTGGCCGGGTCTGTTGTGTTCGAACAGATAGTCGTCGTTACTGGTCGGGGCATGTCCCTGCGATTTGGGTGCCAATTTTGTGTGTCCTGTTCTACCCTTCAGGTCCTATTGGATGTCGCGAGTGTTCCCCCGAGCTGCTTTATTCTTGCTTGGACGGCCGAATGGGTTGGTATGGTGCTCTGCTTGGGCTGCTGCTTTGTCCGGACCAAACTGTGGCCGGCCCACCGCGTTGTTCGATGGTGATGTGGGCCCCAACGCCCTGCCATCATATTGAGGGAGCCACCTGCCCTTGGGGTGGCTTTCGTCTGGGCCGCTAAGGTCGTATTCTTCAGCGGCCAGGACTTCAGTCCATCTATCATTGAGCGAGTCTTGGCTTGCTTGAAGCTGCAGCTGCTTCTTCCTTAGGCTCCTTGCAGTGGCTATAAGCCGGCGTTGAAAGCGCTCCTGCTCGAGAGGTTCCTTAGGCACGATAAAATCCTCATTGCCGAGGATCTCCTCTTCCTCGGAGAGTGGGAGATAATTACTGTCCTCCGAGTCTCCATATGTGGCCTATTCATCAGGGCTGTCTTGCCCGCTTTCCTGTTCCTCCTGTTCGGATTCTGCCTTAACAGGGTCTTCATTGTCCGGAGTGTCGTCGGGTGTGTCTATCATACATACGTCATACCAGGGAGTGGCCATCCCGTGTCTAGCGAGTAGAAAGCTCTGGCCTTGCCCCTCATCGTCGTCCATACCATCGATATCTTCGGAGCGGGGGTCAGGCGTGTTGGTTGGGTCTTCGACGGTGGCTATGAAGTGGGTGGCGGGTGGGGAGCAAAATTCTCCATTATCCATCGTAAGTTCAAACCAAACATAGTTCGGCGACGAGTCATCTGCCAGGGATAGGTTTTTCAATGAGTTTAGCAGGTCGCCCATGGGCGAGTGTTGGAAGACATCTGCAGCGCTGAACTTGAAGATCGTTAACCGATTGAGTTCGGTATCCGCGGGCTCGCAGGGTTCGGAACTCGACACCAGAGAGGAGTTCGGGGTTCCGTTGATGCGGATACTGTACGAAGTGGAATCTGCGAGCGGCTCCAACGCCGTAGAATCGGTAGCCCCCGCGATGGGGTTGAGCTTCCCATCTTCGGACGACTTGATCTGCTCCGGATCTAAGGCCAGAGTTGCTACAGCAGCTCTCTCCTGGATGCGCCCCGATGACAGGTTTAAGCCATGTTCATCGGGGCGACGGGGAGCGATCGCCGCGGTCTTGAATCCGTCGAAGATCAAGTCTCCACGGACGTCCGCAACGTAGTTCAAGCTTCCGAATCTGACTTGATGGCCAGGGGCGTAGCTGTCGATCTACTCCAGATGGCCAAGCGAGTTGGCCTGCAGTACGAAGCCGCCGAATACGAAGATCTATCCGGGGAGAAAGGTTTCTTCCTGGACAACGTCATTACTGATGATCGAAGGGGCCATCGAGTCCTTTGTCGACGGCACAGTGGAACTCTCAATGAAAGCACCAATGTCGGTGTCAAAACCGGCGGATCTCGGGTAGGGGGTCCCGAACTGTGCGTCTAGGATCGATGGTAACACGAGACGGGGGACACGATGTTTACCCAGGTTCGGGCCCTCTCTACGGAGGTAATACCCTACTTCCTACTTGATTGATCTTAATGAATATGAATGTTACAAGAGTTGATCTACCACGAGATCGTAATGGCTAAACCCTAGGAGCCTAGCCTATGTGTATATGGTAATGAATGTCTCCTATCCGGACTATGCCCTCCGGTTTATATAGACACTGGAGAGATCTAGGGTTACATGGAGTCGGTTACATAAGAAGAAATCTTCACAGCTGGTCGCCTAGCTTGCCTTCCACGCCAAGTAGAGTCCAATCCGGACACGGGTACAATCTTCGGTCTTCATGTCTTCACAGCCCATCAGTCTGGCCCATGGATAACAGGCCGGACGCCCGAGGACCCCTTAGTCCAGGACTCCCTCAGAGAGGCTGCCAGGGGGCAACCCAAGTAGGATCCGAATCCTACTTGGGGTTTCCCCAAGTGGCGCCCCCCTTTCCTATTTCCACCGGAGAAGAAAGGAATGGGGAAGAAGAGAAGGAAGGGGGAAAACCCCCTCTTCTCCTTCTCCTATTCATCCATCTCCCATGGGGGTGCACCACCCATTGTCGGCTGCTGTGCTCCCCTCTCATGGCCCATATGGCCCATATATTCCCCCCGGGGGTTCTGGTAACCCCCCGGTACTCCAATAAATACCCGATACATTCTGGAACACTTCCGGTGTCCGAAACTATCGTCCTATATATCAATATTTACTTCTCAACCATTTCGAGACTCCTTGTCATATCCGTGATCTCATTCGGGACTCCGAACAACATTCAGTCACCAAATCACATAACTCATATAATACAATATCGTCAGTGAATGTTAAGCGTGCGGACCCTACGGGTTCGAGAACTATGTAGACATGACCGAGGCACCTCTCCGGTCAATAAGCAATAGCGGAACCTAGATGCTCATATTGGCTCCTACATATTCTACGAAGATCTTTATTGGTCGAACCTTTATGACAACATATGTTATTCCCTTTGTCCATCGGTATGTTACTTGCCCGAGATTTGATCGTCGGTATCTTCATACCTAGTTCAATCTCGTTACTGGCAGGTCTCTTTACGCGTTCCATAACACATCACCTTGTGACCAACTCCTTAGTCGTTTGCTTGCAAGCTTTATGATGTGTATTACCGAGAGGGCCCACACATACCTCTCCGATACTCGGAGTGACAAATCCTAATCTCGATCTATGCCAACCCAACAAACACCTTCGGAGATACCTGTAGAGAATCTTTATGATCACCCAGTTATGTTGTGATGTTTGATAGCACACAAGGCATTCCTCCAGCATGGGGGAGTTGCATAGTCGCGTAGTCAAAGGAATATGTATTTGACATGAATAAAGCATTAGCAATAAAACCGAACGATCAATATGCTAAGCTAAAGGATGGGTCTTGTCCATCACATCATTCTCCTAATGATGTGATCCCGTTATCAAATGACAACTCATGTCCGTGGTTAGGAAACCTTAACCATCTTTGATCAACAAGCTAGTCAAGTAGAGGCTCACTAGGGACACAGTGTTTGTCTATGTATTCACACATGTATTTGGGTTTCTGATCAATACAATTCTAGCATGAATAATAAACATTTATCATGAATAAGGAAATATAAAATAACAACTTTATTATTGCCTCTAGGGCATATTTCCTTCAGTCTCCCACTTGCACTAGAGTCAATAATCTAGATTACATTGTAATGATTCTAACACCCATGGAGTCTTGGTGCTGATCATGTTTTGCTCGTGGAAGAGGCTTAGTCAACGGGTCTTCTACATTCAGATCTGTATGTATTTTGCAAATCTCTATGTCTCCCTCCTTAACTTGATCATGGATGGAGTTGAAGTGTCTCTTGATGTGTTTGATTCTTTTGTGAAATCTGGATTCCTTCGCTAAGGCAATTGCTCCAGTATTGACACAAAATATATTCATTGGACCCGATGCACTAGGTATTACACCTAGATCGGATATGAACTCCTTCATCCACACTCCTTCATTTGTTGCTTCCGAAGCAGCTATGTACTCCGCTTCACACGTATATCCTGCCACGACGCTCTGCTTGGAACTGCACCAACTGACAGCTCCACCATTCAAAATAAATATGTATCCTGTTTGTGACTTAGAGTTCTGGATCAGTGTCAAAACTAGCATCGACGTAACCATTTACGACAAGCTCTTTGTCACCTCCATAAATGAGAAACATATCCTTGGTCCTTTTCAGGTACTTCGGGATATTCTTGACCACTGTCCAGTGATCCAGTCCTGGATTACATTGGTACCTCCCTGCTAGACTTATGGCAAGGCACACATCAGGTCTGGTACACAGCATATCATACATGATAGATTCTATGGCCGAGGCATAGGGAATGATTTTCATTTTCCCTCTATATTCTGCAGTGGTCGGGCATTGAGTCTGACTCAATTTCACACCTTGTAACACAGGAAAGAACCCTTTCTTTGACTCATCCATTTTGAACCTTTTCAAAACTTTGTCAAGGTATGTTCTTTGTGAAAGTCCTATTAAGCATCTTGATCTATCTCTATAAATCTTGATGCCCAATATATAAGCAGCTTCACCGAGGTCTTTCATTGAAAAACTCTTATTCAAGTATCCTTTTATGCTATCCAGAAATTCTACATCATTTCCAATCAACAGTATGTCATCCACATATAATATTAGAAATGCTATAGAGCTCCCACTCACTTTCTTGTAAATACAGGCTTCTCCGAAAGTCTGTATAAAACCATATGCTTTCATCACCTCATCAAAGCGTATATTCCAACTCCGAGATGCTTGCACCAGTCCATAGATGGATCGCTGGAGCTTGCACACTTTGTTAGCACCTTTAGGATCGACAAAACCTTCTGGTTGCATCATATACAACTCTTCTTTAAGAAATCCATTAAGGAATGCAGTTTTGACGTTCATTTGCCAGATTTCATAATCATAAAATGCGGAAATTGCTAACATGATTCGGAGAGACTTAAGCATCGGTCCGGGTGAGAAAGTCTCATCGTAGTCAACTCCTTGAACTTGTCAAAAACCTTTTGCGACAATTTGAGCTTTGTAGACAGTAACTTTACCATCAGCGTCAGTCTTCTTCTTGAAGATACATTTATTCTCTATGGCTTGCCGATCATCGAGCAAGTCCACCAAAGTCCAAACTTTGTTCTCATACATGGATCCTATCTCAGTTTTCATGGCTTCAAGCCATTTATCGGAATCTGGGCTCATCATAGCTTCTTCATAGTTCATAGGTTCGTCATGGTCTAGTAACATGACTTCCAGAACAGGATTACCGTACCCCTCTGGTGTTGAACACGCTCTGTTCGACCTACGAGGTCCAGCAGTAACTTGATCTGAAGTTTCATGATCATCATCATTAGCTTCTAGTTGGTGTAGGCATCATGGGAATGGATTTCTCTGATGAGCTACTTTCCAATTCGAGAGAAGGTATAGTTAACTCATCAAGTTCTACTTTCCTCCCACTCACTTCTTTCGAGAGAAACTCCTTCTCTAGAAAGGATCCATTCTTAGCAACAAAGATCTTGCCTTCGGATTTGTAATAGAAGGTGTACCCAACAGTTTCTTTTGGGTATCCTATGAAGATGCACTTCTCCGATTTGGGTTCGAGCTTATTAGGCTGAAGCTTTTTTCACATAAGCATCACAACCCCAAACTTTAAGAAACGACAGCTTAGGTGTCTTGCCAAACCACAATTCATACGGTGTCGTCTCAATGGATTTAGACGGCGCCCTATTTAACGTGAATGCAACTGTCTCTAATGCATAACCCCAAAACGATAGTGGTAAATCGGTAAGAGACATCATAGATCGCACCATATCTAATAAAGTATGGTTAAGACGTTCGGACACACCATTACGCTGTGGTGTTCCAGGTGGCGTGAGTTGTGAAACTATTCCACATTGTTTTAAATGAAGGCCAAACTCGTAACTCAAATATTCGCCTCCGCGATCAGATCGTAGAAACTTTATTTTCTTGTTACGGTGATTCTCCACTTCACTCTGAAATTCTTTGAACTTTCCAAATGTTTCAGACTTGTGTTTCATTAAGTAGATATACTCATATCTGCTTAAATCATCTGTGAAGGTCAGAAAATAATGATACCCGCCGCGTGCCTCAACACTCATCAGACCGCATACATCGGTATGTATTATTTCAAATAAGTCATTGGCTCGCTCCATTGTTCCGGAAAATGGAGTTTTAGTCATCTTGCCCATGAGGCATGGTTCGCAAGTATCAAATAATTCATAATCAAGTGATTCCAAAAGCCCATCTGCATGGAGTTTCTTCATGCGTTTTACACCAATATGACCTAAACGGTAGTGCCACAAATATGTTGCACTATCATTATCAACTTTGCATCTTTTGGCACCAATATCATGAATATGTGTATAACCACAATCGAGATTCAATAAAAATGGACCACTCTTCAAGGGTGCATGACCATAAAATATATTACTCATATAAATAGAACAACCATTATTCTCTGATTTAAATGAATAACCGTCTCGCACTAAAAAAGATCCAGATATAATGTTCATGCTCAACGCTGGCACCAAATAACAATTATTCAGGTCTAAAACTAATCCAAGAGGTAGATGTAGAGGTAGCGTGCCGACGGCGATCACATCAACCTTGGAACCATTCCCGACGCGCATCGTCACCTCGTCCTTAGGCAATCTTCATTTAATCTATAGCCCTAGTTTTGAGTTACAAATATTAGAAACCGAACCAGCATCAAATACCCAGGCGCTACTACGAGCATTAGTAAGGTACACATCAATAACATGTATATCAAATATACCTTTGTTCCCTTTGCCATCCATCTTATCCGCCAAATACTTGGGGCAGTTCCGCTTCCAGTGACCAGTCCCTTTGCAGTAGAAGCACTCAGTTTCAGGCTTAGGTCCAGATTTGGGCTTCTTCCCAGGAGTGGCAACTTGCTTGCCATTATTCTTGAAGTCCCCCTTCTTTCCTTTGCCCTTTTTCTTGAAACTAGTGGTCTTGTTAACCATCAACACTTGATGCTCCTTCTTGATTTCTACCTCCGCAGCTTTGAGCATTGCGAAGAGCTCGGGAATTGTCTTATCGATCCCTTGCATATTATAGTTCATCACGAAGCCTTTGTAGCTTGGTGGCAGTGATTGAAGAACTCTGTCAATAACACTATCATCTGGAAGATTAACTCCCAGCTGAGTCAAGTGATTATGATACCCAGACATTCTAAGTATGTGTTCACTAACAGAATTGTTCTCCTCCATCTTGCAGCTATAGAACTAGTTGGAGACTTCATATCTCTCAACTCGGGCATTTGCTTGAAATATTAACTTCAACTCCTGGAACATCTCATATGGTCCATGACGTTCAAAACGTCTTTGAAGTCCTGATTCTAGGCCGTAAAGCATGGCACACTGAACTATCGAGTAGCCATCAGATCGAGCTTGGCAGACGTTCATAACATCAGCATATGCTCCTGTAACAGGCCTTTCACCTAGCGGTGCATCAAGGACATAATTCTTCTATGCAGCAATGAGGATAATCCTCAATTTACGGACCTAGTCCGTGTAGTTGCTATCATCATCTTTCGACTTAGCTTTCTCTAGGAATGCATTAAAATTCAAGGGAATGGTAGCACGGGCCATTAATCTACAACATAGATATGCAAAAATTATCAGGACTAAGTTCATGATAAATTAAGTTCAATTAATCAAATTACTTAAGAACTCCCACTTAGATAGACATCCCTCAAGTCATCTAAATGATATGTGATCCGCATCAACTAAACCATGTCCGATCATCACGTGAGATGGAGTAGTCATCAATGGTGAACATCTCTATGTTGATCATATCTACTATATGATGCACGTTCAACCTCTTGGTCTCTAGTGTTCCGAGGCCATGTCTGTACATGCCAGGCTCGTCAAGTTTAACCCGAGTATTCCGCATGTGCAAAACTGTCTTGCACTCGTTGTATGTGAACGTAGAGTCTATCACACCCGATCATCACGTGGTGTCTCAACATGATGAACTGTAGCAACGGTGCATACTCAGGGAGAACACTTTTACCTTGAAATTTAGTTAAGGGGTCATCTTATAATGTTACCGCCGTACTAAGCAAAATAAGATGCATAAAAGATAAACATCACATGCAATCAAAATATGTGACATGATATGGCCATCATCATCTACTGCTTTTGATCTCCATCTCCAAAGGATCGTCATGATCTCCATCATCACCGGCTCGACACCTTGATCTCCATCGTTGCGTCGTGGTCGTCTCGCCAACTATTGCTTCTACAACTATCGCTAACGCATAGTGATAAGCAATTACATGGCGTTTGCATTTCATACAATAAAAAGACAACCATAAGGCTCCTGCCAGTTGCCGATAACTTTTACAAAACATGATCATCTCATACAATAACGTATATCACATCATGTCTTGACCATATCACATGACAACATGCCCTGCAAAAACAAGTTAGACGCCCTCTACTTTGTTGTTGCAAGTTTTACGTGGCTGCTACGGGCTTCTAGCAAGAACCATTCTTACCTATGCATCCCACAATGGTGTTTCCTCAAGTTTGCTATTTTAACCTTCTTCAAGGACCGGCCATAGTCAAATTTGATTCAACTAAAGTAGGAGAAACAGACACCCGCCAGCCACCTTTATGCAAAACTAGTTGCATGTCTATCAGTGGAACCAATCTCATGTGCGTGGACATGTAAGGTAGGTCCAGGCCGCTTCATCCCACAGTACCGCCAAATCAAAAGAAGACGTTGGTGGTAAGCAGTATGACTATCACCGCCCACAACTCTTTGTGTTCTACTTGTGCATATCATCTACGCATAGAACTGGCTCATGATGCCACTGTTCGGAATCATTGCATGGAAAACGAAACTTTTCTACGCACAGACAATGATCTATCCATGGAGATGCATAGCAACGAAGGGGACAGTGTGTTTACATACCCTCGTAGACCATAAGCGGAAGCTTTTCACAACGCGGTTGATGTAGTCGAACTTTCTTCGTGCTCCACCGATCGAGTACCAAACGTACGGCACCTTCGAGTTCTGCACACGTTCAGCTCGGTGACGTCCCTCGTCTTCTTGATCCAACAAGGTGTCGAGGTAGTAGATGAGTTCCATTAGCACGACGGCGTGGTGACAGTGATGGTTTAGTGATTCTCACAGGGCTTCACCTAAGCACCGCGAACATATTACTGGGGGTGTAAACTGTGGAGGGGGCGTCGCACATGGCTAACAATTGATGTTGTGTGTTCTAGGCGCCCCCCTCCCCACATATATATATAGGTGGATGGGGAGGAGATGCTGCCAGGGGGCGCCCCAAGTAGGATCCGAATCCTACTTGGGGTTTCCCCAAATGTCGGAGTAAATGGCCACGGGTAGTCTATCCGACTCCCCCTGGCTCTTCGAAAAATTATTAGGCCATTCGAGCCTTCAAGCATACGAAGCATAGGGCCACCTTCCCCCGGCCGGCTATCCCCATGGCCGACTACCAGAAGGCGACCCGGCCTCAGAAACCTTCCCCAAGAAAGATACGAGATGGCCGACTCTAGGGAGCCGGCCCCAAGAGGACCGACTCCCAGAAGCCGGCCATGAAGAAAGCCGACTCCCAGAAGCCGGCCAAGACTGCACCCACTAAGACTGTATCCACATAACAGTAATAAGACAGGGCGTGGCCGCAATACATCCCACTACCCCCGAATCCCGAAGCAGGCATGGCCACAGGGCGCCGTACGGGCCAGCCATCCCCCGTCCGGCGCGGCACTGTAGCCATGTTGGCCTCGATGTCACCCACGACAGGCGCCAGTACAGCCCGCGGGCGGCGGGCCCCTTTAGCTAGAGAGACACTCGAAGGCAGCCCGGCCTGCCCTAGTCGGCCAGGGGCGTGGCCGGCTCCCAATAGCCGGCTACCTCCCTCCCTCGAAACATGTGCCTCATTAAGGAGACAAGACGAGGTAAGGCTACAGTGAGAGCCCGCAAGGCGGCGGCACTGTAACCACGCTTACCTCGACAAAGCCCTCGTCATCAGAGGCGAGGCAATAGTAACCAGCCGCCAACAAAGCCCCCAAGCGGTGGGGCCGGCCTGTCGGCCAAGAACCCGGCAGCCGGCGGGACCCACCAGTCGGCAGGCCCCAATGGCCGGCGGAGAAGCCGGCGAGCATAGACACTGACAGCTGGGACCCGCGCCCAGCCGGATTACCATTGTACCCCTGGGGGTGGGCCTATATAAACCCCCCGGGACACCCATGCAAAGGATTGATCTCATAGAGTTTCACACACCACATAGAGAAAAAAGGAGAGCTAGCCTTGCCCTTCTTCTTCCTCTAGCCAAACAGCTCAAGGAGCACTTGTAGCTACTTGTACTGATCTAGTGATCATGCGGAGACCCCGCAGAGCAGGACTAGGGGTGTTATCTCCACGGAGAGCCCCAAACCTGGGTAAGATCCGCCGGCGTGCATGTCTTCGCCTCATCCCATTTCCAGGCACCAGCGATGTCTTACTGGCTCCCACAATGATAAGTCACCCGTTGGCATATGTCGCACCTACCACCCGACATTTGGCGCCCACCGTGGGGCCAGGTGCACCGTCGTCCGGAGACCTGTTCCGGACGGGAACCCTTTTTCTCCCCCGCGAGCGTAGCTAGCCTGCTACGCCCGATGGCGCTTGCCCCGACGCGCTGCACGGCGTCGACGACGCCTGCGCGGCGAGCTGCCTCGCCGACCTTCTTGGCGAGACTCGCATCTCTGACGAGCCTGCGTCCGACGCGGGCACGGACTACCCCGAGAGCCGCCTCGTCAGCCTCCTCGACCAGCTTCACGTCTCCAGCGAGCTTGCTGTGGACTTGGAGTCGGTCGGCTCCACCGACCCGATGCTTGTCGACTCCGACACGGCATCGCTCGACGCCTACCCCTCCGACGAGGTAGTCTTCGACGACCCTCTCCCTCGAGCTGACAGTGGCAGCAGCGCTGTCACTGAGGTGCTGGTCATTAGCCACGCCGCCGACTCGGGCGAGAACGCCCATGACACCCTACAAGCGGCGATGCATGACTTGTCCGTCCCCATCCCGGCCGACGCCGACGCCGAGACTCTTGAGGCACGCCGCCTCGCCCTCATCGCGGAGGGCCAGAAGATAGCCTCCATGAGACGCCTCACCGAGGCTCACCAGCGCGAAGTCGACCGCGCCGCCTTTGGTACGCCGCCTCATGGCGGGCCGAGCCGAGCCGGCCTCGTCAAGAAGCGCGGCGCAGCCATCGCCAGCATGTTGGGGGCAGACTGCCCCATCTACGCCACACCGCTCGAGAATTTGCGAGCCACTCAGGCGGCCGCAGAAGAGCTGAACGGGCTGGGGGCTGATGAGCTCCCCTACATGACAAGGCGCATCCAGCAGCTGATCGACGCGGCCGCAGAACGGCATGAAGCCGGCGCCTGCGCTGAGAGTCCTCCCCCACGCCGAGAACACGCCGCGATATCCCAGTCGCCGACTGCGAGCGGCGCCCGTGCAAGGAAAGACAAGGAGCCGGCTGCTAGCCGCAGCCGGACTTGAATCACCATCGAGCGCGACGCAGAAGGCCGCCCCCGGGCGGTGGAGCGCCAAGGCAATCCGCCCCCTCCCCCGCCTCGTGGGGAGAGATATCCCACCCCGCCGCCTGTCACGCATCCGACTCTCGGTGGCCGACTAGGCCACCGCGAAGGAGTCGGCGAGAACGACGCCCGCCACCAGATCGACCGCCTAGCACGGTCCCTGGCGCTAGAAGAAGAAGACGATGTCGGCCCGCCTTGCTTCGGCCCCCGCATCCGCGACGAGCCCTTCCCCAAAGGGTTCTCGCTCCCCAGAGACACGCCCAAGTACAACGGCTCAGTGAAGCCAGAAGATTGGCTCATCGACTACTCTACCGCTGTCAGCATTGCGAACGGCAACAGGCGCGTAGCCGTGAAGTACGTCCCTCTTATGCTTCAAGGCACGGCGCGCACCTGGCTGAACAGCCTCAAGCCCTACAGCGTCAACAGTTGGCTGGACTTCACGGAAGTCTTCGTCCACAACTTCACCAGCACGTACAAGCGGCCTCCAAAGCCCCGCCAGCTCTCCTTGTGCGTCCAAGGGCCTAGCGAATCGACTCGCGATTACCTCATGCGGTGGGCCGAGCTCCGCAACTCCTGCGAGGGGGTGCACGAGGTTCAAGCCATCGAATACTTCACCGCCGGGTGCCGAGAGGGCACCCTCCTCAAGCACCGACTCCTCTGCGACGAGCCGGCTACCCTCAACAAGCTGCTGGTCATAGCCGACAAGTACGCCACGGCCGACTCCTCGATGAAGACCGAGCTCCGAGTGGACGCCTCTGGGAAGGTGCTCGCCCCGGCTCCCAAGACGCCGGCTGGCGACTCCAACCGGCGCCCCTACCAGAACGACCACAAGCGCAAGGCCCTTATGCCGCCTTCCACCAGTCGGCAGGTGGCCACTGTCGAAGACGAGCAGCCCGAAGAACGGCCAGCTCCCAAGAAGAAGGGCGGCAGGCCGGCTTGGCAGCCGGCCTTCTCCTACGAGCAGACTCTCGATGCCCCCTGCAAGTTTCACAGCGGCGCGGCGCCGTCCAACCACACGACCCGGAAGTGCCACTGGCTCACACGGATCCCCAAGGGCGAGGAGCTGGTGTCGCCTCTGCCTCCCGGCCCGCCGCCTCCAGCCCCCCAGCAGCCGGCTGCTCGACCAACAGTCGGAGCCATTCAAGATGAGTTCCCAGAAGAGAACGCCGCCTATGTCGTCTTCACGAGCCAGGTTGAAGACAAGCGCAGCCGGTGCCGACAGCACCAAGAGGTCAACGCAGTCGCCTCCAGCAACCCCAAGTTCATGCATTGGTCTGAAAGGCCTATCAGCTAGAGCCGGGACGATCACCCAGAGGTGATGCCGTCTCCTGGCTCCTATGCATTGGTGTTGGACGTCACCCTCGCGACGAAGAGGCGAGATGCCCGATTCTCCCGCGTGCTGATTGATGGCGGAAGCAGTATCAACATACTGTACCGCGACACCATGGAGAAGTTGAACCTCAGGGCAAAGCAGCTCAAGCCAAGCCGGACTGTGTTCCATGGCATCGTACCCGGCATGTCCTGTTCCCCAATCGGCAAGATTAAGATGTATGTTCTCTTCAGAGACAAGGATCACTTTCGCCGAGAAGCCATCTGGTTTGAAGTAGTGGACCTAGAGAGCCCTTACCACGCCTTGCTCGGCCGACCTGCCCTGGCCAAGTTCATGGCTGTGCCCCACTATGCCTACCTCAAGATGAAGATGCCGAGCTCGAAGAGGATCATTACTGTAGTCGGCGACTACAAGAAGTCCATCGAGTGCGCTGCAGCCAGCAGCCGGCTGGCCGAGTCCCTCGTGGTTGTAGAAGAGAAGAAGATGCTGGAGTGAGTTGTGGCCATGGCCGGCAAGGAGCCGGCCCTGTCCCCCAACCCCAAGGAATGTGATGCGCAGGGCTCCTTCCAGCCTGCCAAGGAGACGAAGAAGATACCTCTGGATCTGGAGAACCCGGAGAGGTTTGCTGTCATTGGAGCAAACCTGGACAGTAAATAGGAAGGCGAGCTCGTCGACTTCCTCCGTGAGAATCGAGACATCTTTGCATGGTCCCCAAAGGACATGCCGGGTGTTCCGAAGGATTTTGCCGAGCACAAGTTACACGTCCGAGCGGACGTGAAGCCAGTCAAGCAGCCTCTTCGCCGACTGTCGGAGGAGAAGAGAAGAATCGTAGGAGAAGAGATAGCCCGGCTCCTTGCCGCCGGCTTTATTATGGAAGTGTTTTTCCCAGAGTGGCTTGCCAACCCAGTCTTGGTGTTGAAGAAGAACAACATATGGCGTATGTGTATAGACTACACTAGCCTCAACAAAGCCTGCCCCAAAGATCCGTTTGCCCTACCACAGATTGATCAAGTGATAGACTCCACAGCCGGATGCGAGCTGTTGAGTTTCTTGGATGCCTACTCAGGATACCACCAGATCAAATTGGACCTAGCTGACCGCCTGAAGACCGCCTTCATCACACCCTTCGGAGCTTTCTGTTACCTGACTATGACATTCGGCCTAAGGAATGCCAGTGCCACTTTCCAGCGTTGCATGCAGAAATGCCTCCTCAAGAAACTCAGCAGAAATGCCCACGTCTACGTAGACGATATTGTGGTGAAGATAGAGAAGCGCGGTACCCTGCTGGAAGACCTCAAAGAAACATTTGCCAACTTGCGCCGATTCCAGATCAAGCTCAACCCCGAGAAATGTGTGTTCGGAGTACCAGCCGGCCAGCTTCTAGGCTTTTTGGTCTCCGAACGCGGCATTGAGTGCAACCCTGTGAAGATCAAAGCCATTGAGAGAATGGAGATTCCCACCAAGTTGCGAGATGTTCAGAAGTTCACCGGGTGCCTGGCCTCCCTAAACCGTTTCATCAGCCGGCTAAGAGAGAAGGCTCTCCCCCTGTACCGACTCATGAAGAAATCCACTCACTTCGAGTGGAACGACCAAGCAGACCAAGCCTTCCACGAGTTGAAGAAGATGCTGACCACTCCACCCGTCCTGGCGGCGCCGACTGAGAAGGAGCCCATGCTCCTCTACATAGCCGCGACTAGCCGAGTGGTCAGTACAGTCATCGTGGTCCAGCGCCCAGAAGAAGGCCGAGCCCAGCTAGTCCAGAGGCCGGTCTATTATTTAAGCGAAGTACTGTCCACCTCAAAGCAAAACTACCCGCACTACCAAACGATGTGCTATGGAGTGTACTTCGCCGCCAAGAAGCTGAAGCCCTACTTTCAAGAGCATCCCATCACGGTCGTATGCACTGCCCCGCTTGCCGAGATCATAGGTAGCCGGGATGCATCCGGCCGGGTGGCCAAGTGGGCCATTGCGCTGGCTCCTTACACAATCTTCTATCAGCCCCGCACCGCCATCAAGTCCCAAGCATTGGCCGACTTCCTCGTCGACTGGGTCGAGACCCAGTACCTACCGCCGGCTCCCGACTCCACTCATTGGCGGATGCGCTTCGATGGGTCCAAGATGCGCACCGGCTTGGGAGTCGGCATCGACCTCACCTCTCCCAAAGGCGACAAGCTCAAATACACGCTGCAAATCCATTTTGCCGCCTCCAACAATGTGGCTGAGTACGAGGCGCTCATACACGGGCTCCGGCTAGCCAAAGAGCTCGGCATACGCCGGATCCTGTGTTATGGCGACTCAGACTTTGTGGTCCAGCAGTCATCTGGCAACTCAGACGCCAAGGATGCAAACATGGCGAGCTATCGATTCCTCGTCCAGCAGATCAGTGGATACTTTGAAGGGTGCGAGTTCCTTCACGTGCCACGGGCCGACAACGACCAAGCAGATGCCCTGGCACGGATCGGCTCCACCCGACAGGCTATACCAACCGGTGTCTCTCTCCAGCGCCTCCTCAAGCCGTCTATCCAGCCGTCTCCAGAATCGGACTCTATCTTCGTACCACCCGCCCCTAATGCAGCCGGATCCGACTGGAGGAACCCAGCAGGCGGCTCGGGGACTTTGACAAGCGGCCCGGGGACTGCCGTAGTCGCACCCGGCTCGGGGACTTCAGAACCCGGCCCGGGGACTACAGCAGTCGGCCCGGGGACTGCAGCGACACAAGAAGCGGTGGCCAACTCCAACTCTCCACCACCCAACCCACCCACCCGGTTCACAGTGGCCGTACTGACAGTAGAAGAAGTCGTAGCTCCATCATGGGCCCAGCCCATCCTCAACTTCCTAGTCAACAGAGAGCTGCCGACTGATGAGATCTCGGCAAGACTAGTGCAACGCCAAGCCGAAGCATACGCAATCATAAATAGAGAACTTGTCAAGCATAGCGTCACTGGAGTCTTCCAGCGCTGCGTCGAGCCAGAGAAGGGTGTAGCAATCCTCAAGGATATCCACCAAGGCGAATGCGGCCACCACGCAGCCTCAAGATCACTTGTGGCCAAAGCTTTCCGCCATGGTTTCTTCTGGCCGACTGCTTTGGAAGATGCCAAAGAATTAGTCAAAAGCTGCAAAGGATGCCAAGTCTTCAGTTCCAAGCAACACCTGGCGGCTTCTGCACTCAAGACCATCCCCCTCACCTGGCCCTTTGCCGTTTGGGGGCTGGACATGGTGGGCCCATTCAAGACAGCCCGCGGTGGCATGACACATCTGCTTGTTGCCGTGGACAAATTTACCAAGTGGATCAAAGCGAAGCCGATCAAGAAGCTGAACGGGCCGACTGCCGTGACATTCATCGCCGACATCACTACTCAGTATGGTGTGCCACACAACATCATCACCGACAACGGCACAAATTTTGCCAAGGGAGCACTGGCACGTTTCTGCGCGACACAGGGCATCCGACTGGACTTAGCGTCCGTTGCCCACCCGCAGTCAAACGGCCAGGTCGAGCAAGCAAACGACCTCATCCTCTCCGGCATCAAGCCCCAACTGGTCGTACCACTGGAGCGTTCGGCCGGCTGCTGGCTCGATGAGCTGCCGGCTGTCCTCTGGAGTCTGCGTACTACCCCAAACAAGTCAACCGGCTTCACTCCGTTCTTCCTTGTATATGGTGCCGAGGCTGTCATCCCAACTGACATCGAGTTCGACTCGCCTCGGGTCACCATGTACACGGAGGCGGAGGCCGAGGAAGCACGAGAAGACGGCGTCGACCTGCTGGAAGAAGGTCGGCTGTTAGCACTCAGCCGGCCCGCCATCTACCAGCAGGGTTTGCGCCGTTACCACAACCGGAAGGTCAAGCCAAGATCCTTCCAAGAGGGCGACCTTGTGCTCCGGCTGATCCAACGAACAGCCGGCCAGCACAAGCTCTCGGCCCCTTGGGAAGGCCCTTTCGTCGTCAGCAAGGCGCTAGGCAACGACTCCTACTACCTGATCGGCGCACAGTAGCCAAGAGCACGCAAGAGGGATGATTCCGGCAAGGAGTCGAAACGACCATGGAACGCCAACCTCTTGAGAAGATTTTACAGTTGAAAGCAGTATGTATCATGCTACCTTTTTTGTATTAAGTACGAGACAAACGGGCCCCCCGAGGCGCACTCGGGGACTGCCCTCCTTTATCTATGAATGACGAGTGTCATATTCATGAATGTATTATTACATTTGATTTTCTGTCTGGCACCAGGTTCGACTAGTCGGCCCGGGGACTGGCCGCCTTAAGTTATATTAAAAGTTCTACCTGAAGTCAGACAAGTAGTGTGCCAGCACTCGAGCCCTCTCTTGTTGAAAGTCGCAGCTCGAAGAACCGACTGTCCGACTGGCAAGAGTCAAAGGCAGAAAGGATGCCCACACGAAAAACGACTAAGGACTAACGAACTTATATAACACAAGCCGGCCTCCAACCACGCCTACCGGCTGTCAAAACAGCCGGCTGGCCGGCCTCCCAGCCACTTCGCTACAGTCCACCAAAGCTAGAGTACTTGCCCTCCCAACTGGCCAAGCACTTCTCCAGCCACAGACTGCAGAGCAGCTATCCGGCTGGGAAGGCGGCAACCAAGGGAGGGCGGCAAAGGAAACAGCCGAAGGATGAAAAGCAAAGAACAAGGGAAAGCCAAACGCATGCATAATTATATTTACACATAAGGCCTTCAACAGGCGGGAGTCGATATAATTCGAATACACCCCCAGTGGGTGGAATTGTGCAAACTTAACAAAATACTGTTCCAAGAGTAATAAAACAGGAAAGTAGAGATAGCAGATTAGACTAAGGGCGCAGCAGGGGAGCCGGGCTGGTCAGTGGAGATGGCGGCGCCGGCTGGAGGAGTGGCCGGCTGGCGAGTCTCGACTTGATCATCGCCGGCTGCAGGCGGTGCGCCCGCGCGTGCCTTGTTGCTGGAGGCACGGTCAAGCTGAGGCTGACCGGCCGCTCCACCATCTGGCGCGGCGTCTTCACCCTCCTCCTCCTCCTCCTCGCCCTCGTCGCTGGAGTCGATCTCCTTCGCCGAGTCCTTGCCGTCTGTCGGGTTCAGCCCGAACCACTCCTCCGGCTGGGCAACGTCGTTGTCGTCCACCTCAGGAGCGAAGGCGCTGGTGTCGGTGTAGTCGGCGATCGCCGAGGCTCGCTAGATAATAGCCGGCCGCACCGGCTCCAGCTCCGTGTCAGCCTCCTACCGCCAGGTGGCCAGCTGGTCCAAACTCAGCTCGGGATACCAGGCCTTGACGAACTCCAGCGCCCGCCTGGCGCCGGACCGAGCCGCAGAAGCCTTCCAGGCCTCGAAGCGGCCGGCCACCACCTCCAGCCAGTCGGCAGTCCGACTGGTGGTGCGGGGAATCACCTCACCAGGCCAGAGAGCGGCCAGCACATGCGCCCCAACACGCTAAAGCCGGCGGAGCATGCGGTGAGCCGGCTGGAGGCGGGCTTGAATCGCCAAGAGCTGTTCCTCCAGCGACCGGCGAGCGTTCGGCGCGATCTCAGCGCTAGCCTGCCTTTGTGCCTCGCGGTGGGCCTCGACGACCTGGTTGGCGGTAGTAGAGTAGCCAGGGAAGTACTCTGCGCAAGAAAGAAAGAAAAAGAAGAGAAAAAATACCAAGTCAGAAAAAGAACCAAACGGCAAGCGGCAAGCAAGGGACGAAGAAGAGGGCGGCCTACCGTCAACCAAGTCTTCGATCTGGCCGAAGCCGTTGATCAACGACTGCCTCGCCTCGGCCCAGCTCGCCGCCTCCGTCTCATATTCAGCTTGAAGGGCGGCCTCGCTGTCCTGCACCGCCTTCAGGGCCGCCTTGTGGCTCTCCTCCTGGTCGGCCAGCCTCTTGGCCAGGCGGTCACGCTCCTGGGCCAAGGCGTCAAACTCGGCCTCCTTAGCGTGGAGGGCAGCCTGAGTCCCACCCAGCTGCTCCCTCAGTTTGGCGTTGGCCGCTGCAGGCATGGCAGAAAAGAAAGAAGCAATGAGGAAGAAGTCGTCAAGGAAGATCCGACCCGACTGCTCTGCAGTCGGCCCGAATCTCGGGGACTACACCCAGTGGGTGCACTAACGCGCCCCCACGTGAGATAAAAGATGAAGCACTTACCCCGACTCTCAGATAGATCAGCATTCTTCTGGGTCAGCTCCCGAGCCTGGGAGTTCAAGGCAGCCGCGCGGAGGTTGTGGTAGTCCTGCAAGACAGGCAGAGAAGTGAATGAGAACAAGATAAGCAAACAAAGCCCGCTAAGAAGTTCCAAGCCGCCTGCTCAGCACCCGACTTGGAACTCGGGGACTACACCCAGTGGGTGCGCTGACGCGCCCCCACGGAAGAAAACCAAGGTCAAAAAGCAAAAACGGGAAGACTTACCCGAATGGCCGCTCGCGTCGCGAGGAACTCGTTATTGTATTTCCTCAGCACCGCGGCCTGGGACTGAAGCCGGTTCCGGACTTCCTGCGCCGCCAGGTTCACCACGGCCGTCCCTCCACCCCGCGTCCACCCTGAGCTGGCGCTGGCCGCCTCCACGTCCCGGGCCGACGAGCCGGAGCCCGCGGCCTTCTGCGGGTCCGAAGTGGCCTTCCCCGCGCGCTGGCGCGATGGCGACTGGACCACCAGGTTCGTCCTCGCGGCCGGCTCGCCCCCAGCCGGTTGCACCGGCGGCACATTAGGCCGGCTGCCTTGGGCCGCCCCAATCGGCGAGGCCGGTGCCACCAACCCCGGCAGGTCGCCGCCGGCTTCCTCTGGCGGGGGCTCCGGGACCTCAGGCGCCGCGACACGTAGAGGGGTGACAAGCAAGGCCCCCTCCGCTGTCGCCGCGGCCGCAGCCTCCGCTTGGGCCTTGGCGGCCGCGTCGGCACGCGCCTTTGCCGACTCCTCCTCCTCTTGTGCCGCCTTGGCGGCAGCCGCCCTCAGCTCCTCCGCCTCCCGCTCCTCCCGCGCATTTCGCTCCGTCGCCACCTGAAGCTCCGCGCGGGGGTCCACACGGCGGGTGCTCCCGGATCCTCCCGGCGGGTGCTCCCGGATCCTCCCGGCAATCCAACCACGGAGGCGGCAGCAGCCCGTTCAAGAGAAAGCGGAGCCCTGATTTTTTTAAAAAAAGGGCAAGGATTCAGAAATCATCAAGAAAAGAAGAAAGAATATGCAAAGGAATATACACTTATGCCGACACCGTCTGCGGCTGCTTCACTGCCTTGCGGAAGCGGGCCGCCTTCGCGGCCGCCTCATCCCGCCTGGTCGCCGCCGCCCCGCCCTTGGGCTTCTTCGGCCGACTGCCGAACAAGCCCGACGCGGCCCGGCGCTTCTGCCCGCCGCCCCGAGCAGACGGCGCGGCGGAGGAACCCGCGCCATGGCCGGACGCCGGCTGGCGGCGCAGGACGATCTCCGCCTCATTGTCATCCAGCCAGTCGTCGAAGCTGATTCCAAGCCCAGAGCCGCCTGCTTCGCCGCCGGCTTCGCCGCCACCCGCCTTGATGTTTTCGTCCATGGCGGCCGCCCTCAAGTCGTGGTCCTCCAGGTCATGCTCCGCCCAGTCGGGAAGAAATCGGCGCTCCGCCCCTGACTCGGCTGCAGGTCGAAGGAGAGGGCTCTTCCAAGACATGCCGACTGGTCAGAGTCGGCCAAGAAAAACTCGGCGACAAAACAAAGAGAAGAAAGGATAAAGAGAGCATACCGTAGGCGGAGGATGCGCACGAGAGTATGGATCCTTGCCAAACCGCCACTCGGCGGAGAGTTTGTAGTTCGCAAGATAATTTACCATATGAGCCACCTCGTCGTGCAGCATATCCTTGGTGCACATCCAACTCGGATCGAGTTGGCCGCTCATCTGACAGATCAGGTGAGGGCGGCTTTGAAGCGGAAGCACCCAGCGCGCGACGAAGGCGGCCAGCAAGTCGGACCCAGTCAGGCCCTCCGACTAGATCATCACCCGGAGTCAGGCGATGGCCGCTGCTCCAGCCTGCTGCAGCGTCATGGCCCGATAGGACCACTGGGGCTGCCTCCCAGCCGGCGGGCCGGCTACGTAAGCCGGCAGGTTGACGTAGTCGCCTTGCGGGGCGACGTTCCTCACGTAGAAATACGACTTCTGCCAAAGCTTCACCGACTGGATCAGCGTGATGACGGGGAAGGGGTTGTCGGCCGCCGGCCTCCGCATCGCGATGAAGGCGCCGCTCTGAGCCGGCATGCCCTGCATGCGGGTGCCGAGCTTAGATTGGAAGAACTCCCCCCAGAGCTCGAGGGTGGGGAGAACGCCGAGAAAGCCTTCGCACAGGGTGACGAAGGTGGACAGCAGCACCACCGTGTTCGGAGTGAGGTGGTGCGGCTGGAGTTGATAGAAGTCGAGGAAGGAGCGGAAGAAAGCGCTCGCCGGCAAGCCAAGGCCGCACAGGAAGTGCGAGCGGAAGACTACCCGCTCGCCTTCCTCTGGCGCCGGCGTGATCTCCTTCTCCGGCGCGAGACGGACCCGCACCTGGTCCGTGCCGGGCAACCGCGGCGTCTTGCGGAGGAACTCGATGTGGTCCATATGGACGAGGGAGCCGTCCCAGTCCCCGCCGTACTGCATGGTGGCGAGAGGCTAGCCAGGAAGAGTGCGGCGGCGGAGAAAGCACGGCCCTGCGGCGGCAAAGCTGCGGGGTGGAGTGAAGATTGGTGGGACGGCGCGGCGGCAAGGCGCTGCTGCGAGGGAAAGCAGAAGGAAGAAGATGGCGGAGAAAGGAGGAGCGTGCGAGCGTTTGACGCTTCCCCTCCTCCCCCTACTTATAGCCTCATGCGGTGAAGCCGAGGAGGCGAGGCGTGGGGAGGAATGTGGGATTAACTGCGCCCACTCCCCCATGTCCCGCGATTATTACGCCCTAACGGCGTGCGGAAACCGCCGCCAGAAGACGTGCGGACAGCTCTAGGCCACAGAGGATTCGCGCCTGGGCCTAGGCGTAGGACTGGTGGGCCCTCGGCCTGTGGCGACGTCCTGTCGCGCGCGTGGGTTGGCAGGCTCTTTTCAGCCGGAGGATGCCACGTGGTTTGCAGGCAGTAAGCGGCAGGCCCGCGGCCCGGCGCACGCGCCAACAGACTCCACCTTCTGACTTTAAAAATTTCGCCAAGACGGCGCACCCGACCGAAGCCGGCTCCTAGCTGCTGGCTCGTCAAGATAAGAAGCTGACCGAGCTTCTCGACCTCCTCTCAGCCTCGAAGCCCAACCAGCTTCGGGGACTACTGTCGGAGTAAATGGCCATGGGTAGTCTATCCGACTCCCCCTGGCTCTTCGAAAAATTATTAGGCCATTCGATCCTTCAAGCATACGAAGCATAGGGTCGCCTTCCCCCGGCCGGCTATCCCCAGGGCCGACTACCAGAAGGCGACCCGGCCTCAGAAACCTTCCCCAAGAAAGATACGAGATGGCCGACTCCAGGGAGCCGGCCCCAAGAGGACCGACTCCCAGAAGCCGGCCATGAAGAAAGCCGACTCCCAGAAGCCGGCCAAGACTGCACCCACTAAGACTGTATCCACATAACGGTGATAAGACAGGGCGTGGCCGCAATACAGCCCACTACCCCCGAATCCCGAAGCAGGCATGGCCACAGGGCGCCGTACGGGCCAGCCATCCCCCGTCCGGCGCGGCACTGTAGCCATGTTGGCCTCGATGTCACCCACGACAGGCGCCAGTACAGCCCGCGGGCGGCGGGCCCCTTTAGCTAGAGAGACACTCGAAGGCGGCCCGGCCTCCCCTAGTCGGCCAGGGGCGTGGCCGGCTCCCAATAGTCGGCTACCTCCCTCCCTTGAAACATGTGCCTCATTAAGGAGACAAGACAAGGTAAGGCTACAGTGAGAGCCCGCAAGGCGGCGGCACTGTAACCACGCTTACCTCGACAAAGCCCTCGTCATCAGAGGCGAGGCAACAGTAACCAGCTGCCAACAAAGCCCCCAAGCGGTGGGGCCGGTGTAACGCCCATGATGCGGCTATATCTCCCACGTGTCGAGGCACGACTTAGAGGCATAACCGCATTGTGGTTTTGTCGCAAGAAGGGTCATCTTCACACAATCCCATGTAAAGAACAAGAATGAGATAACGAGAGTTGGCTTACAATCGCCACTTCACACAATACATAAATTAATCCATACATCATCCAAAATCCACACATAGACCGAATACGGTCAAAACCAAATTAAAATAAGATAACCCCAAATGCTAGATCCCCGATCGTCCCAACTGGGCTCCACTACTGATCATCAGGAAAAGACACATAGTAACGACCACGTTCCTCGTCGAACTCCCACTTGAGATCGACCCCGTCATCTGCACTGGCATCGTCGGCACCTGCAACTGTTTTGGTAGAATCTGTGAGTCACGAGGACTCAGCAATCTCACACCCGCGAGATCAAGACTATTTAAGCTTATAGGGAAGGATGGTGAAATGAGGTGGAGCTGCAGCAGCAATAAGCATATATGGTGGCTAACATACACAAAAGAGAGCGAGAAGAGAAGCAACGGAGCGGTCGTCAACTAGCAATGACCAAGAAGTGATCTTGAACTCCTACTTACGGCATACATAACACAGACTGTGTTCACTTCCCGGACTCTGCCGAGAAGAGACCATCACGGCTACACACGCAGTTGATGTATTTTAATTGGGTCAAGTGACAAGTTCTCTACAACCGGACATTAACAAATTCCCATCTGCCTCATAACCGCGGGCACGGCTTTCGAAAGATAATACCCTGCAGGGGTGTCCCAACTTAGCCCATCATAAGCTCTCACGGTCAACGAAGGATAAACCTTCTCCCGGAAAGACCCGATCAGTCTCGGAATCCCGGTTTACAAGACATTTCGACAATGGTAAAACAAGACCAGCAAAGCCACCCGAATGTGCCGACAAATCCCGATAGGAGCTGCACATAACTCGTTCTCAGGGCACACCGGATGAGACATCCTATGAGTAAAACCAGACCTCGAGTTTCCAAGAGGGGGCCCCGCAGTCTACTCAGTTCGTACCAACACTCGAAGGAGCACTGGCCCGGGGGGGTTAAAATAAAGATGACCCTCGGGCTCGCGAAAACCCGGGGGAAAAGGCTTAGGTAGAAAATGGTAAAACCAAGGTTGGGCCTTGCTGGAGGAGTTTTATTCAAGGCGAACTGTCAAGGGGGTCCCATAAATCACCCAACCGCGTAAGGAACGCAAACTCAAGGAACATAATCCCGGTATATCAGTAACTAGGGCGGCAAGAGTGGAACAAAAACACCAGGCATAAGGCCGAGCCTTCCACCCTTTACCAAAATATATAGATGCATTAATTAAATAAGAGATATTGTGATATCCCAACATAACCATGTTCCGACATGGAACAAACTTCAACTTCACCTGCAACTAGCAACGCTATAAGAAGGGCTGAGCAAAAGCGGTAACTTAGCCAATCAACGGTTTGCTAGGAAAGGATGGTTAGAGGCTGACATGGAAAAATGGGAGACATGGTATTGCAAGTGATAGGTAGCGGAGCATGGCAATAGAGCGAACAACTAGCAAAGCAAAGATAGAAGTGATTTCGAGGGGTGGTCATCTTGCCTGCAAGGTTCTCAGAGTTGTCGAGAGCTTGATCCTCGTAAGCGTACTCAACAGGTTCCTCGTTCACGAAATCGTCTCCCGGCTCTACCCAAGACAAGAACACAAACAAACGGAACCACAATCAACCACGAGAAATGCGCAAGCAACATGATGCAAAACATGTATGATATGCAAGATATGATATGTGATGCATATGCGTGCTTCGGAAGGAAAATGATGAACATGGCAGTAACTTGGCAAACCAAGCATGCCACTGGAAAGATGAGATGATTTCGGTCGAAATCGATATAAAGATCACCGGAAACGGATGCACAGTTTGCAAATGGCAAGCAAAACAAGAATGACACAAATCTGTGATTAACAGCATGATAGCACTTAAAATGCAACAAGCAACAATGCTACGACACTCCAACAGAGCAACAAAGTACATGGCAGTAATCTAAAGGAGATGCTTGACAAAAGATGAACACTGAGCTACGGCTAGATCACAACATATCAAGCTCAAACAAGCATGGCAAAAGTGCAAAAGATAACAGGTTCACAGACTTAGTGAAAAACTGGACATGGCAGAAAACAGCATCAGGTAGCAATGTTCAGAGCACGAAATCAACATGCTACAGGAACTTAACATAGCAAAACAAGGCATGGAAGTGTTCTACTAAATGCAAATGACAAAAGTCCCTTACTGACCATAAGCCAAAAAGGACCAGAAGATATGATGGCAAGCATGTGAACATAGCAAGTTTCGTTATCAGGTTTCAGACTTAGCAGAAAACAGAGCATGGCAGAAAACGATAATATGTAGGCATGTTGGTGAGCTTGATGCACTCACCACAGAGCAACGCATGACAAACCAAGCATACCTACAGAAAGATAGCGTGTATATGAAGCTATCCATGGCAAGAATAAAATCATAGCATGAATGGATCAACTACAATAAGCTTGGCAAAATTGCATATCATGTTAAGAATCCACCAGAAATATTTTATAGAAAAAGTAGAGCAAGATTGAGTCATGCTATGGCACACCATAATTGAAAACAAGGGCAGGAATGGATCAATTACAACTATAGCTATAAAACATCCTTACTGAATATCTCCAAAATATGCAGGGATCTCTCTGTAGCATCAAGTTTACGTGGCAACAAAATAACAGCAGACAAAAACTTGGAGAAATAACTAAGTCCCTGAAATCAGAAACATTACGGAGCCTACTTTGCATGCTTGTGCTAGTCACCACAGAGATCACAAAAATACATGGACTACACCACTTGAAAGATGGCATGGCATACTTCAAAACATATGTAGAGCTCATGCCCATAAGATGCACAGATTAAAAGATACAAAAATGACAAATCTCCAAGTTCTGATAAGAACCAGAAGATAACAGCAACTAGCCCTCTTCCAACAGAGATTTGGGCATCAAGATGACCTGTAATGAACATGGTGCAATTGAACAAAATTAAGAGCATCACGATACGAACAATTTTAGATATTACACGCGCAAATCGGAGCTACATGCAAGGAGTTATGGAGCTGTGAACAGAGGCACTTGCTATAAAAAAATCCAACACTTAGAAAAAATAGAGGGGGGCTCGGGTCAACGCTCACAGAGAGATCCAGATCGGGGCCTTCCTCGGGGAGCTCGACGGGGCTTTGGCTCCGGTGGCGCTCGACGCTGGCGACGGGAGGGAGAGGTGGCGGCGGCGAGGAAGGCCGGAGGGAGGAGGGCGGCGGCACCGGTGGGGCAGAGGGG